>NW_024070196.1:15053978-15183618 GCF_014754425.2 Oryx dammah
TGTCTGACTCTTTGCGACCCCATGAATTGCAGCACGCTAGGCCTCCCTGTCCATCACCAACTCCCAGAGTTCACTCAAACTCATGTCCATTGAGTCGGTGATGCCATCCAGCCATCTCATCCTCGGTCATCCCCTTCTCCTCCTGCCCCCAATCCCTCCCAGCATCAGAGTCTTTTCCAATGAGTCAACTCTTCGCATGAGGTAGCCAAAGTAATGGAGTTTCAGCTTTAGCATATATATATATATATATATATATATATATATATATATATATATATAGGCTTCTGTAAATACTAGTACAATCAGGATACAGAGTAATTCCATCATCCCAAAAAAGCTCCCTAAAGGTTATGCTTTAAGTGAGTCTTTGGAAAATAATAAATAAAAAGGTTAATCTCAGAAATACAAATAAGAATGTGAAGATAATGAAAAAATAAGATTCAAAATCTGAATAAAGTTTCAGTTCTTCTCCTGACTCTGTGGCTAATTATCTGTGCAATTCTGTAAACATCCTCTACTTTTTAAAGCCCCAGTTTCTTCGTCTTTAAAATAAGGAGGTAAAAAAATAAATAAATAAAATAAAATAAAATAAGGAGGTTAGGCTAACTGAAACCCTACTACTCTTACTTTTCAAATTCAGGAATTAAGATTCTGTGTTAAATCACATGAACCCAAACATTTCATAAAGAATCCTTACTTTAGTTGCTAACTAAATATATTTTTCCATCCCTTTTTTATGATCTGCTTCTGAAATGTAGTCTTTAATCTCATGTTGATATTTATTTCTTTATCTACCCATTGGAAAAATGACTGCAACGCATAAAGTGTATAGCATCAAATTTTCCTTAATTCCCTCTAGAATGTATGATTTGAATTATGCTGTCAACATTGTGATGCCATTTGCCATATTGTTACTTCAGTGTGATATTTTGATGGATAAACTGTAATAACTTTTAGTAGCCAGTCTTCAACAAGAGAAGATGAATCCTGAGGAATGACAAGTGACAGGAGAAATTCCAGCTGTTGTGCTGTTTTCTCTTTTGCATTTCCAGGAAGTTGTGTCCATGTGATCCACCTTGGCAAGGCAGATGAAGGACAATGTGTGTGTGCTCTATCCAGGGTTTTCTATAGGATTTCTGCTATGGCTGACACATTTAACAGTTGATTTAGTCAGTGCAATTTCTGCCTTTCATCTGTGCCCTTTCTTCTGAACTCCAGGAGATACTGCCTGGAAACAAGATACTTGGCACCTAGAATAGCAACAGCTTTTTGTTTATTACTTCACAGCCTCAATTTTATGAAATTAGTGGGAGTGTTCCCTCATTAAGTCATGAAATTTTGTCTCCCTTGGTGGTCACTGAGCACCCTCTCTGGGTGTGATGACCTGGCTGGAAGGTGGTTTCCTGTGGTGAACTTCCCATTGATGTCGGGCAGGTCTTGCTGTGGGGAGGTTGGGGGAGGGTGGGGGGCCCAGGGCAATGAGTGATGGTGGTCCCCGTCTTTAGGTGTTCCTCCTCCCAGCTGCCTCACTGAGAGGATATGACTCAGAGGGAAGGTAAAGCAGGGCAGCTATGAATGTGTGCAAGTTGGAGTGAGTATATGTCAGCTACGTCCATGTCTCTGCAGCCAGGGATGGGTGCAGTCTACTTGTTTTAGTGTCAATTTGTCCTAATTGACAGTGCCTTGTAGGCACAGAGCCTTCTGGTAGGCTGGAAACTCCTGGTACTCAAGGAAAGCCCAAGAGTAGAATGAATGATAACAAACTAGGAGTAGAAGGGCTCTTGATGTGAACACATTTTGGTCAGTTGAGTGGTTATTTTGACCACTGAGTTTAAGTAGGAGTTTCTATTAACCAAGAATCTTTCTAGAGCTTGGAGGGTGGCAGAAGAAACTGTCTATTTAGAACAGTAAACCCGTGTTAATTGTGGAATCAACCTTGGAGGACATAATCATTTGCAAGCAACTCTAAGGGTCATGACATGATTTTTTAACTACAGTTTAAGGTATGGATGTGAGTAATATGCATTGTGAGACTGGTGTGTGGGGCTAAGCCATTAACTGATGGGGGAATCTAGCCAACCGCCAGCATCTAAATATTGATACTTCTTACATTCTTCATTTATTACTGCATAGCTTTTTGTGTGGTGATTTAAGCATTTTTCTTTGTGATGTGTGACAGACAGATATATTCAGAGACCATGAGCCTCTGGACAGAAATTTTATTTGTGAAAAATTAATGTTAGTTGCTCAGTCATGTCTGACTCTTTTGCAACCCCATGGACTGTAGCCCAGCAAGCTCCTCTGTCCATGGAATTCTCCAGGCAAGAGTACTGGAGTGGGTTGCCATTTCCTTCTCCAGAGGAACTTCCCGATTCAGGGATTGGACCCAGGTCTGTGTTGCAGCAGGATTCTTTACCTGCTGAGCCCCTAGGGATCTATATGTTGTGAACTTTAGATTTCCCAAGGATCTATAGCTATAGTGCTTCCAGATATTAAGAGTCTGCTGCAATGAAATTAGTGTCTGAACTATGGTAACCCATTTGTGATTATGTGAAAGTCGCTCAGTTGTGTCCAACTTTTTGAGACCCCATGGACTATACAGTCCATAGAATTCTCCAGGCCAGAGTACTGGAGTGGGTAGCCATTCCCTTCTCCCAGGGATCTTCCAAACCCAAGGATCGAATGCAGGTCTCCCACATTGCAGGTGGATTCTTTACCAGCTGAGCCACCAGGGAAGCCCATGGTTTAACCCACTAAACACTATTAATTCAAAGTAGAGAGGACTTTGGTAGTTGCATGTAACAGTTCTTGAGCCCTGTAGTCTTGATGCTATTTTATTGTACATCCTATCAGAGAAAAAGGTCTTGCATATATTATGTATATTAATTTGCATAGTATAAAATGCATTATTAACTAATCTGTATATGTCAATTAAGCTTAGATTCAGTTGTATACAATAGAAAAATTATTTAAAAATAGGGTCTTAAACTAGATGATATTTTATTTTTCTTTCATGTGAAATCTGGAGTTTGACAGTTGAATATTTGGTAGCTCCAAAAGGTCAGTGAAAAAAACTCTCTTCTTCCAGAACTTTTTTCCTCATGTGGGTTTTCTTCATAGTATAAGGTCGCTGCTGGATCTCTAGCCATTATAGTCACATTTTAAGCAGCAGTACTGTGATTACATCACAGTGCCCAAAACTTAGCTGCCAGGAAGACCAGATAATGACAACATTTATTCTAAGTGACACATTGAACTAAAAGTTGGGGGTTTGTAACTAAGTGAGAAAGGATGGATATTGCTGTAGGTAATTAGCAGTCTCTACCCAATGTATATTAAATGTTGTGCAGCGTAATTTTTCTCTTAGTTTCTTTATATAGACACTAAATATACTTTTACTTTGCCAACAAAGATCCGTCTAGTCAAAGCTATGGTTTTTCCAGTAGTCATATATGGATGTGAGAGTTGGACTGTAAAGAAAGCTGAGCACCGAAGAATTGATTCTTTTGAACTGTGGTGTTGGGGACGATTCTTGAGTGTCCCTTGGACTGCAAGGAGATCCAACCAGTCTATCCTAAAAGAAATCAGTCCTGAATATTCACTGGAAGGACTGATGCTGAAGCTGAAAATCCAATACTTTGGCCACCTGACTCGAAGAAGTGACTCACTAGAAAAGACCATGATGCTGGGAAAGATTGGGAAGAGAAGGGGATGGCAGAGGATGAGATGGTTGGGTGGCATCACTGACTCAATGGACATGAGTTTGAGTAAGCTCTGGGAGTTGGTGATGGCCAGGGAAGCCTGGCATGCTACAGTCCATGGGGTTGCAAAGAGCTGGACACGACTGAGCAACTGAACTGAACGGATTTGAAATACAAAAAGGTTTCATATTTTCTTTCTGTATACAAATGTGTCCTCTTAAGCATTTCCCTGGTGGCTCAGACAGTAAAGAATTCGCCTGCAATACAGGAGACCTGGATTCAATCCCAGGGTCAGGGAGATCCCCTGGAGAAGGAAATGGCTACCTACTCCAGTATTCTTGCCTGGAGAATCCCATGGACTGAGGAGCCTGGAGGGCTGCAGTCCATGGGATTGCAAAGAGTAGGACACTATTAAGTGACTAAGCATGCGTGGGCCCTCACCCTGAAGGCAGAAACAACATGGATGGTGACCTGCTTTTCAATACATGCCCATTTGCAAGAGAGCCACGACTAGAAGACAATATGTGAATGTGGCTAGTTGAGTGAGACTGTTGATAACATACCTGTATTTTTAAAGAGTGTGTACAGTCCTGCATGCACTGTAGAGTGGGCTGTCAAACCAGTCCTTCAAAAGGGACCATCCAGAGGAGAACTGAAGCATTTGATAAGTTTGTTAAGGTTTTGCACATAAATGAAGAAATAAAAGATATTTATTTTGTAAATACTCAGGTAAGATAAAGTGTTTAATTCCTAGTTTCTGTGTGTTTAGATAGCATATTGAAAAGCAGAGACATTACTTTGCCAACAAAGGTCTGTCTAGTCAAGGCTATGGTTTTTCCAGTGGTCATGTATGGATGTGAGAGTTGGACTGTGAAGAAAGCTGAGT
Organism: Oryx dammah; assembly: GCF_014754425.2. NCBI lineage: Eukaryota > Metazoa > Chordata > Mammalia > Artiodactyla > Bovidae > Oryx > Oryx dammah. The sequence continues at coordinate 15,058,566 of NW_024070196.1, forward strand.
GCCGAAGAATTGATGCTTTTGAACTGTGGTGTTAGAGAAAACACTGCTCATGACTGAGCAACTGAACTAACTATCCTTAGGGTAGTTTGAACAGTATGAGACTAATATAGAATCAAATAACTTCAAAGTAGGTGATCACATGTTCTAAACTTTTAAGTACCCAAGATATGAAGCAATTTTCCCAGTGCCACACAACGACTAGGAACATACCTGAAAACACACATCTTCTGACACCTGGGGAATATTCTTTCCAAGAGTTTATCTTTATTTCAGTTCAGTCACTCAGTCATGTCCATCTCATTGCGACCCAGTGCATTGCAACGTACCAGGATTCCCTGTCCTTCACCACCTCCCTGAGCTTGCTCAAACTCATGTCCATAGAGTCAGTGATGCCATCCAACCATCTTGTCCTCTGTCGTCCCCTTCTCCTCTTGTCTTCAATCTTTCCCGGCATCAGGGTCTTTTCCAACGAGTCAGTTCTTTACATCAGGTGGCCAAAGTAATGGAGTTTCAGCTTCAACATCAGTCCTTCCAATGAATATTCAGGACTGATTTCCTTTAGGATGGACTGGTTGGATCTCCTTGCAGTCCAAGGGACTCTCAAGACTCTTCTCCAAAACCACAGTACAGAAGCATCAATTCTTTGGCACTCAGCATTTTAAAAAAATTAATTTATTTATTTTAATTAGAGGCTAATTACAATAGTGTAGTGGGTTTTGCCATACATTGACATGAATCAGCCATGGGTGTACATGCTCTCACATCCATACATGACTACTGGAAAAAACATAGCTTTGACTAGATGGACCTTTGTTGGCAAAATAATGTCTCTGCTTTTTAATATGCTGCCTAGGTTGGTCATAGCTTTTCTTCCAAGGAGCAAGTGTCTTTTAATCTCGTGGCTGCAGTCACCATCTGTAGTGATTTTGGAGCCCAAAAGAATAAAATCTGTCACTATTTCCATTGTTTCCCCATCTATTTGCCATGAAGTTATGGGACTGGATGCCATGATATTAGGTTTTGAATGTTGAGTTTTAAGCCAGCTTTTTCACTCTCCTCTTTCACTTTCATCAAGAGGCTCTTTAGTTCTTCTTCACTTTCAGCCATAAGGGTGGGTCATCTGAATATCTGAGGTTATTGATATTTCTCGCAGCAATCTTGATTCCAGCTTGTGCTTCATCCAGCCCAGTGTTTCACATGATGTACTCTGCATAGAAGTTAAATAAGCAGGATCAGAATATACAGCCCTACATACTCCTTTCCCAATTTGGAACCAGTCTGTTGTGCCAAGTCCAGTTCTAACTGTTGCTTCTTGACCTGCATACAGATTTCTCAGGAGGCAGGTCAGGTGGTCTGGTATTCCCATCTCTTGAAGAATTTCCCACAGTTTGTTGTGATCCACACAGTCAATGGCTTTGGTATAGTCAATAAAGCACAAGTAGATGTTTTTCTGGAACTCTCTTGCTTTTTCTATGATCCAACAGATGTTGGCAGTTTGATCTCTGGTTCCTCTGCCTTTTCTAAATCCAGCTTGAACATCTGGAAGTTCTCAGTTCACATACTATTGAAGCCTGTTTTGGAGAATTTTGAGCATTACATAGCTAGCATGTGAGATGAGTGCATTGTGCAGTAGTTTGAGCATTCTTTGGCATTGCCTTTCTTTGGGATTGGAATGAAAACTGACCGTTTCCAGTCCTGTGGCCACTGCTGAGTCTTGCAAATTTGCTGGCATATTGAGTGCAGCACTTTCACAGCATCATCTTTCAAGATTTGAAATAGCTCAACTGGAATTCCATCAGCTCCACTAGCCTTGTTCATAGTGATGCTTCCTAAGGCCCACTTGACTTCGCATTGCAGGATGTCTGGCTCTAGGCGAGTGATCACACTATTATGGTTATCTGGGTCATGAAGATCTTTTTTTGTTTAGTTCTGTGTATTCTTGCCACCTCTTCTTAATATCTTCTGCTTCTGTTAGTTCCATACCATTTCATTTTTACTTACCCAGAGATATAAACTTCAAGTATGAGAGGCATTTACTGTTAAAATATGTATCATTTTATCCTGAATGTTATTTATTTATCCTTTGTAATTTCAGTAAATGCAATTTACTGAAAGTAAATAATCTTAACCGTGTTGATTATATTAGAATTACAACATCTAAAATGGTGGTCACTAGCTACTTGGGCTGTTTCAGTTAACTAAAATGAAAGCTCCACTTGTTCAGTCCCACTGGCCACACTTCAGTGTTCAGTAATCAGGTATGACTAATGACTTCTGGCTCCAACAGTGCAAATTATATAGCATTTCCATCTCATAGAATGTTCTACTGGGCAGTGCTGTGTTAGCTGCTGCTGCTGCTAAGTCACTTTAGGCGTGTCCGACTCTATGCGACCCCATAGACAGCAGCTCACCAGACTCCTCTGTCCCTGGGATTCTCCAGGCAAGAGTACTGGAGTGGGTTGCCATTTCCTTCTCCAATGCATGCATGCATGCATGCTAAGTCGCTTCAGTCGTGTCTGACTCTGTGCGACCCTATGGACAGCAGCCCTCCAGGCTCCTCTGTCCACATGATTTTCCAATCAAGAATACTGGAGTGGGTTGCCATTAAGGCTATCATATTCTTTACTGCTAGGTGAATTGTGATTAAATTCTTGTTTTGGCTGGTGCATTGGGGTGGCAGGAACAGTGAACAAACGAACAGTATCAAATGGTTTAGAAAATAGTTGACTCTTCAAGAAATATTTTTCCTATTCAAGAGAAAATGAGTATGTATAAAATTAGGATAATAAGTGCAACTAAGCAGATAAATGTTTTTTTTTCTTTTCAGGAAGCCGTCAGCACAATGGATATTTATAGATGGTACCATAGATAAGCTTTTTTTTTGGATCATATTTTTTTATCACTGATAAAGCTTTTTGAGGACAGTGTTCATTTCAGGTCCCTGTCAGTGGAGTTTTAAACACTTTGAGTTAATATGCTACCCAACAATGTGAAGTTGAGCAGGTTAATCTCTCAGAAAAGGGGGAAAGAGGCATAAATACCTAGAGAAGAACAGGAGAGAAAGCTGAGTTCTGTCTTTTAGGATAAAAACATACATTTATTTATGTACATGTAATCATATGCTCACAGGCCTTCATTTTGATTGAGCTGAAACCTTCAGATTCATTTCTGTGACTTTTATATGGCAATATTGGGCCTCTGACCCAATATTAGGATGCTGAATTGAATTAGCCTCGCACCAGTTATTAGGCAGCTTCTGTGATCTCTGGCTTCTACACAGCCTCAAGGTGAATTACATTAAGACATCGGAAGATTGTTGGAAGCATTAAGAAGGGAATCCAGTTGAAAGGCAAACCACAGGAAAAAACAGAGGGGAATGAAGCAGTAAGTAAGTATGAATTCAGACTAAGAAAACCTCAACATAGAGCGAGAAAAGACATTTCACAAAGCAAGATTTGAACTTCCGTTGAAGCATGGGGGATTTTAAGAGAGAGAAAGAAAGGTAGGCTCTTCTGGATCAGTTATGAGGAGTCATGGAGATGTATGTGAATGTGCTTGCATTTTGGTAAGGGTGGAGGTTAGGAATAGACCTTGGCAAGGCCTGATGAGATCTCAAAGTGTGAGCTTAATTAGTGATGATAGCATTGACTAGAGAGGTAGGATATAGTGTGGATAGAGCAGAGCTTGAGAACAGTGGGTTGGCTGTGGATGCTGCTATCAAAAGCAGCTTTTGCTGATTTTTTTTTTTAATGCACTCCAGTTTTATTTTTTTATAATTGGGGTATAATTGCTTTACAGTCTTGTGTTGGTTTCTGCCGTATAACAATGCGAATCAGTCATAACTATATACATATCTCCCCTCCCTCCCTGTGTTATATAGCAATTTCCCACTAGTTGTCTATTTTACACATGGTAGTGGGCTTCCCCAGCGGCTCAGCAGTAAAGAGTCTCCCTCAATGCAGGAGCTGTAGGAGATGCAGGTTCGAGCCCTGGGTTGGGAAGATCCCCTGGATGAGGGCATGGCAACCCATTCCAGTGTTCTTGCCTGGAGAATCCCATGGATAGAGGAGCCTGACAGGCTAGTCCATGGGGTCACAAAGAGTCAGATAAGACTGTAGCGACTTAGCACGCAGCATGCACACGTGTATATATATCGCTATGTACATTGAGTATTATCAACGTTACCCTCTCAGTTTGTTCCCATGCTCAGCTTACCCCGCTGTGTCCACAAGTCCGTTCTCCACATCTGTGTCTCCATTCCTTCCCTGCAGGCTGATTCATGATTGGAGTGGGACATGACCAAACTGGTCTTTCAGGACAGTGAGTTTTGAAGGGTGTTGTTCAGGGTGGATCAGATGGAGAGCAATGATGGAAACCAGAGGTTACTACAGTAACACAGAAAGTCTCTAAATATTTTTTCAGCACCTACTATCTTTCAGGCATTGTTATAGACACAAGGGATACAGTAGAGACAAACCAGAGACTGATTTTGAGAGAAATGGGTGGAAGATTTCAAGGTAGTAAGAAAGGAAAGGGGCTTCCCAGGTAGCTCATTAGGTAAATAATCTGCCTGCAATGCAGGAGATGAGGGTTCGATCCCCAGATCCAAAAGACCCCCTAGAGGAGGGCATGGCCACCCATTCCACTGTTCTTGCCTGGAGAATCCCATGGACAGAGGAGCCTGGCGGGCTGCAGTCCATAGAGTCCCAAAGAGCCAGACAAGACTGAGCGACTGAGCATGCATGCAGGAAAGCAAAGAAAACTTCCGAGGTTTATAAAGCCTTCATATTTTGGCAACACAAAAAGAGGATTTGTTTTTTGACCATTTATATCACGTTTGTTTGTCATCCCTTGTTTTCTCCAAACTCATTATAATGTTGAAGGTGTGATATTTCTGTGGCAGTAAGTAGAATAACTGTTCTTTTATTGGCTTTCACCTAGTGCAAGATGGCCAATGAAGAGAAGTCCTGGTAATTCTGGCAGCAAACTCCAAAAGGAAATCTCTACATTTATTTTAGGAAATCTAATGGGAGGGCCCGAAGTCACTACAGCTGTTTATAATTAGAAAGCATCAGGCCCTAGGTGACTCATTTATTCATCCTCAAACAAAACAAAACACCCCACAAAGCCTCTTAAATGCTTCCCTGTGCCCTGAAGCTGTGGCAGTAAATAGGTAATGGAAAATTGTTAGGGGGGATTCCCTGGGGTACATAGAACCCTGTTCCATGCTGATGGCTGGCCATGCTTCATGGTGTCCTTGTCCATAGAGGGGGCTGTGACCAGTTGTACCTTAGAAATATAACCACCCATATTGAAAAACAGATTATCAAATATTTAATAACTGAGGACAAAAATAGAAGGTTCTTTCCTTCCCTTCATCCCAAGCAGGATATATGACTTGAAACCTCCTAATGGCAAAAGCTAATGTATTTTCTTAAAAAAAATGTATAACTTCTTTATAAATTTGTCTTCTCTATATTTATTCTGTGGAACAAAGCTGATATCATGTGTCAAAAAATAAGCAAGTCTGTGCACAGAGGTTTAGCATATTATTAGTTTTTAACATCTTTCGTACATAGACATCTGAAAAAACAACTTCAGAGTTCTCTCGTTTTTATTTTCCATCAGAGTCACAGACCAGAATCCAGTGTACACTCTCTAGAGACCAAGAAATTTCACTACCAGACCAATGTTAGTGTCAAGCTTTGTATCCACCAGGACTGAAACACTTTGAACATGTGAAGCTACATCATACACATAAACACATAGATGACAATTTATAAAAGCTTTGTATTAATTTATCCAAGTAGAGAGGGCTCAGAGTATGTAGCAACAAAAACACTACCACGATAGCCTTTACTGTAGTTTTTTTATGTTCACATATACTCAATTTTGTGGCGAATTTTATGTTTAAATAAAATGCTTGTCTGCATTCTATATATTTCCATAATATTCAACAAAAAAGGGAATGATTAAATAAATTGTTGGATATCTATTAGATGGAATTTACACAGCATTAAAGTTTGTGTTTTTATCTTTTCTTGTTGTTTTTATTCTTTATTTTTATTTAAGGGCAGAAGGGATATACTCATGCCAAAACATTGTGTAAAAAATGTGAGAGTATAATATTATATTTTCATTGTAATACCATATGTGTAAAAAGAAAAAAGAATATTGCAAAATATAAGGAGTTAATAATCTTGTTAAAATGTTCTATATATTTTATTTTTTATATTTATTCATTTGTTTATAGTTTTAGACTTTCCAATTCTACATTGAGTGTACAGTCTTTTAGAATAAGGGAAAAAAAGCAAAATTATAATTTGAAAACGGTTTTAGTTCTTTTTTTTTCTCTTTTAAAGAATTTACCTCTGATTTTCACTTAAAAGTCTTCACCATGTACCGCAGATAGTCGACACTGTCATTTTCAGTTCTTCTCATTTTATAATCTGATCTGAGTTCAGAGTTAACTGATTTCAGTATTCTTTCTCTAATGAAATGCTCATTTTGCCAGCAGCTTCCTCGTGGAATTTTAGCACTTTCAAGGCCAGAATATTGCATGTGAAAAGACTGAAAAATTCCTTTAGGTAAACAATCTTGAGATCCAAAATATTTGACAATATGTTTTTGAACAGCTGGCTGTGTTGTAATCTGATATTTTTAAATTGTTTAGTTTTTCTTGATGCAGTAAGTTTGTCTCAGTCTCTCTCTCTTTTTATTAAAATAGTACTCATTTCCAGAACAAATTTACTGCGGAGTTAGAGGCTTTTTTTTTTTTTCAAACTACATTCTGTTAAAGGGAGTAAGCTCCTAGCTTGGTGATACTTTAGTTACTGTTGCCTGTTACAGTTCTAGGTGTTCCAGAAAAAGGCATGGTAGACTTAAAGATAGATAGTAGCCTTAAAGATAGATGGTAGATATTTTACTACAAATTGTAGTGAGTTACCACTGATTTGTAAATGACACTTACCATGATATTCATTGAGTCTCCCCAAAGGGAAGATGCTTTCAGATAAAGGGGGTTTACCGTGGCACAAGTCTGCTTTTGAAACCTGCTGATAGTCACCTTCCAGAATTGAAGCCTGTGTCAGAGGGGATTATTTAGTTTTTAGGATAAAGGGGAGCTGTGAGTGGCTCAAGGAATCAGTCAAGTAAAAAATTACCTAGGTCTTTGTTATATAAAGGGCTTCCCAGGTGGTGCTAGTGATAAAGAACCCACCTGCTAATGCATGAGATATAACAGACTCGGGTTTGATCCTGGGTCAGGAAGATCCCAAGAAGGGCATGGCAACACATTCCAGTATTTTTTTTTTGTTTGTTTTTATTTTTTATTAATTTATTAATTTTTATTTTTACTTTATTTTGCTTTACAATACTGTATTGGTTTTGCCATACATTGACATGAATCAGCCACGGGTGTACATGAGTTCCCAATCCTGAACCCCCCTCCCACCTCCCACCCCATATCATCTCTCTGGATCATCCCAGTGCACCAAGCCCCAAGTATCCTGTATCCTGTATTGAACATAGACTGGTGATTTGTTTCTTACCTGATAGTATACATGTTTCAATGCCATTCTCCCAAATCATCCCACCCTCTCCCTCTCCCACGGAGTCTAAAAGTCCGTTCTAGACATCTGTGTCTCTTTGGCTGTCTCGCATAGAGGGTTATCATTACCATCTTCCTAAATTCTATATATATGTGTTAGTATACTGTATTGGTGTTTTTCTTTCTGGCTTACTTCACTCTGTATAATAGGCTCCAGTTTCATCCACCTCATTAGAACTGATTCAAATGTATTCTTTTTAATGGCTGAGTAATACTCCATTGCATATATGTATCACAGTTTTCTTATCCATTCATCTGCTGATGGACATCTAGGTTGTTTCCATGTCCTGGCTATTATAAACAGTGCTGCGATGAACATTGGGGTACACGTGTCTCTTTCAATTCTGGTTTCCTCAGTGTGTATGCCCAGCAGTGGGATTGCTGGGTCATAAGGCAGTTCTATTTGCAATTTTTTAAGGAATCTCCATACTGTTCTCCATAGTGGCTGTACTAGTTTGCATTCCCACCAACAGTGCAAGAGGGTTCCCTTTTCTCCACACCCTCTCCAGCATTTATTGCTTGTAGACTTTTGGATCACTGCCATTCTGACTGGCGTGAAATGGTACCTCATTGTGGTTTTGATTTGCATTTCTCTGATAATGAGTGATGTTGAGTATCTTTTCATGTGTTTGTTAGCCATCTGTATGTCTTCTTTGGAGAAATGTCTGTTTAGTTCTTTGACCCATTTTTTGATTGGGTCATTTATTTTTCTGGACTTGAGCTGCATAAGTTGCTTGTATATTTTTGAGATTAGTTGTTTGTCAGTTGCTTCATTTGCTATTATTTTCTCCCAATCTGAAGGCTGTCTTTTTACCTTGCTTATAGTTTCCTTTGTTGTGCAGAAGCTTCTTTTAATTTTAATTAGATCCCATTTGTTTATTTTTGCTTTTATTTCCAATATTCTGGGAGGTGGATCATAGAGGATCCTGCTGTGATTTATGTCAGAGAGTGTTTTGCCTATGTTCTCCTCTAGGAGTTTTATAGTTTCTGGTCTTACATTTAGATCTTTAATCCATTTTGAGTTTATTTTTGTGTGTGGTGTTAGAAAGTGTTCTAGTTTCATTCTTTTACAAGTGGTTGACCAGTTTTCCCAGCACCACTTGTTAAAGAGATTGTCTTTAATCCATTGTATATTCTTGCTTCCTTTGTCAAAGATAAGGTGTCCATAGGTGTGTGGATTTATCTCTGGGCTTTCTATTTTGTTCCAATGATCTATATTTCTGTCTTTGTGCCAGTACCATACTGTCTTGATGACTGTGGCTTTGTAGTAGAGCCTGAAGTCAGGCAGGTTGATTCCTCCAGTTCCATTCTTCTTTCTCAAGATTGCTTTGGCTATTCGGGGTTTTTTGTATTTCCATACAAATTGTGAAATTATTTGTTCTAGCTCTGTGAAAAATACCACTGGTAGCTTGATAGGGATTGCATTGAATCTATAGTTTGCTTTGGGTAGTATACTCATTTTCACTATATTGATTCTTCCAATCCATGAACATGATATATTTCTACATCTATTTGTGTCCTCTTTGATTTCATCAGTGTTTTATAATTTTCTATATATAGGTCTTTAGTTTCTTTAGGTAGGTATATTCCTAGGTATTTTATTCTTTTCATTGCAATGGTGAATGGAATTGTTTCCTTAATTTCTTTTTCTACTTTCTCATTATTAGTGTATAGGAATGCAAGGGATTTCTGTGTGTTGATTTTATATCCTGCAACTTTACTATATTCATTGATTAGCTCTAGTAATTTTCTGGTGGAGTCTTTAGGGTTTTCTATGTAGAGGATCATGTCATCTGCAAACAGTGAGAGTTTTACTTCTTCTTTTCAATTTGGATTCCTTTTATTTCTTTTTCTGCTCTGATTGCTGTGACCAAAACTTCCAGAACTATGTTGAATAGTAGCAGTGAAAGTGGGCACCCTTGTCTTGTTCCTGACTTTAGGGGAAATGCTTTCAATTTTTCACCATTGAGGATAATGTTTGCTGTGGGTTTGTCATATATAGCTTTTATTATGTTGAGGTATGTTCCTTCTATTTCTGCTTTCTGGAGAGTTTTTATCATAAATGGATGTTGAATTTTGTCAAAGGCCTTCTCTGCATCTATTGAGATAATCATATGGCTTTTATTTTTCAATTTGTTAATGTGGTGAATTACATTGATTGATTTGCGGATATTGAAGAATCCTTGTATCCCTGGGATAAAGCCCACTTGGTCATGGTGTATGGTCTTTATAATGTGTTGTTGGATTCTGATTGCTAGAATTTTGTTAAGGATTTTTGCATCTATGTTCATCAGTGATATTGGCCTGTAGTTTTCTTTTTTTGTGACATCTTTGTCAGGTTTTGGTATTAGGGTGATGGTGGCCTCATAGAAAGAGTTTGGAAGTTTACCTTCCTCTGCAATTTTCTGGAAGAGTTTGAGTAGGATAGGTGTTAGCTCTTCTCGAAATTTTTCGTAGAACTCAGCTGTGAAGCCGTCTGGACCTGGGCTTTTGTTTGCTGGAAGATTTCTGATTACAGTTTCAATTTCCGTGCTTGTGATGGATCTGTTAAGATTTTCTATTTCTTCCTGGTTCAGTTTTGGAAAGTTGTACTTTTCTAAGACTTTGTCTATTTCTTCCACGTTGTCCATTTTATTAACATATAATTGCTGATAGTAGTCTCATGATCCTTTGTATTTCTGTGTTGTCTGTTGTGATCTCTCCATTTTCATTTCTAATTTTATTGATTTGATTTTTCTCCCTTTGTTTTTTGATGAGTCTGGCTAATGGTTTGTCAATTTTATTTATCCTTTCAAAGAACCAGCTTTGACTTTGTTGATTTTTGTATGGTCTCTTTTGTTTCTTTTGCATTTATTTCTGCCCCAATTTTTAAGATTTCTTTCCTTCTACTAACTCTGTGGTTCTCCATTTCTTCCTTTTCTAGTTGCTTTAGGTGTAGGGTTAGGTTATTTATTTGACTTTTTTCTTGTTTCTTGAGGTATGCCTGTATTGCTATGAACTTTCCTCTTAGCACTGCTTTTATAGTGTCCCATAGGTTTTCGGTTGTTTTGTTTTCATATTCATTCATTTCTCTGCATATTTTGATTTCTTTTTGATTTTTTCTGTGATTTGTTGGTTATTCAGCAGCGTGTTGTTCAGCCTCCATATGTTGGAATTTTTAATAGTTTTTCTCCTGTAATTGAGATCTTATCTTAATGCGCTGTGGTCAGAAAAGATGCTTGGAATGATTTCAATTTTGTTAAATTTATCAAGGTTAGATTTATGGCCCAGGATGTGATCTATCCTGGAGAAGCTTCCATGCGCACTTGAGAAAAAGGTGAAATTCATTGTTTTGAGGTGAAATGTCCTATAGATATCATTTAGGTCTAACTGGTCTATTATATCATTTAAAGTTTGCATTTCTTTGTTAATTTTCTGTTTAGTTGATCTGTCCATATGTGTGAGTGGGGTATTAAAGTCTCCCAGTATTATTGTGTTATTGTTAATTTCCCCTTTCATACTTGTTAGCATTTGTCTTACATATTGTGGTGCTCCTCCGTTGGGTGCATATATATTTATAATTGTTATATCTTCTTCTTGGCTTGATTCTTTAATCATTATGTAGTGGCCTTCTTTGTCTCTTTTCACAGCCTTTGTTTTAAAGTCTATTTTATCGGTTATGAGTATTGCTACTCCTGCTTTCTTTTGGTCTCTATTTGCAAGGAATATCTTTTTCCAGCCCTTCACTTTCAGGCTGTATGTGTCCCTTGTTTTGAGGTGGGTCTCTTGTAGGCAGCATATATAGGGTTCTTGTTTTTGTATCCATTCAGCCAGTCTTTGCCTTTTGGTTGGGGCATATAACCCATTTACGTTTAAGGTAATTATCGATAAGTATGATCCCGTTGCCATTTACTTTATTATTTTGGGTTCTGGTTTATATGCCCTTTTTGTGTTTCCTGTCTAGAGAATATCCTTTAGCATTTGTTGGAGAGCTGGTTTGGTGGTGCTGAATTCTCTCAGCTTTTGCTTGTCTGTAAAGCTTTTGATTTCTCCTTCATATTTGAATGCAATCCTTGCTGGGTACAGTAATCTGGGTTATAGGTTATTTTCTCTCATCACTTTAAGTATGTCTTGCCATTCCCTCCTGGCCTGAAGAGTTTCTATTGAAAGATCTGCAGTTATCCTTATGGGAATCCCCTTGTGTGTTATTTGTTGTTTTTCCCTTGCTGCTTTTAATATTTGTTCTTTGTGTTTGATCTTTGTTAATTTGATTAATATGTGTCTTGGGGTGTTTCACCTTGGGTTTATCCTGTTTGGAACTCTCTGGGTTTCTTGGACTTGGGTGATTATTTCCTCCCCCATTTTAGGGAAGTTTTCAACTATTATCACCTCAAGTATTTTCTCATGGTCTTTCTTTTTGTCTTCTTCTTCTGGGACTCCTATAATTTGAATGTTGGAGCATTTCATATTGTCCTGGAGGTCTCTGAGATTGTCCTCATTTCTTTTAATTCGTTTTTCTTTTTTCCTCTTTGATTTATTTATTTCTACCATTCTATCTTATATTTCACTAATCCTATCTTCTGCCTCTGATATTCTACTATTTGTTGCCTCCAGAGTGTTTCTGATCTCATTTATTGCATTATTCATTATATATTGACTCTTTTTTATTTCTTCTAGGTCCTTGTTAAACCTTTCTTGCATCTTCTCAATTCTTGTCTCCAGGCTATTTATCTGTGATTCCATTTTGATTTCAAGATTTTGGATCATTTTCACTATCATTATTCAGAATTCTTTCTCAGGTAGATTCCCTACCTCTTCCTCTTTTGTTTGGTTTGGTGGGCATTTCTCCTGTTCCTTTACCAGCTGGATATTCCTCTGTCTCTTCATCTTGGTTATATTGCTGCGTTTGGGGTGGCCTTTCTGAATTCTGGGAATTTGTGGAGTTCTCTTTATTATGAAGTTTTCTTGCTGTGGGTGGGGTTGTATCAGTGGGTTGTCAAGGTTTCTTGGTTAGGGAAGCTTGTGTCTGAGTTCTGGTGGGTAGAGCTGGATTTCTTCTCTCTGGAGTGCAATGAAGTGTCCAATAATGAGTTATGAGACGTCTATGGTTTTGGAGTAACTTGAGTTGCCTGTATATTGAAGCTCAGGTATGTGTTCCTGTGTTGCTGGAGAATTTGCATGGTATGTCTTGCCTTGGAAGTTGTTGGCCCTTGGGTGGTGCTTGGTTCAGTGTAGGTATGGAGGTATTTGATGAGCTCCTATCGATTAATGTTCCCTGGATTCAGGAGTTCTCTGATGTTCTCAGGATTTGGACTTAAGCCTCCTGCTTCTGGTTTTCAGTTTTATTTTTGCAGTAGCCTCAAGACTTCTCCATCTATACAGCACTGATGATAAAACATCTAGGTTAAAGATGAAAAGTTTCTCCACATTGAGGGGACACCCAGAGAGGTTCACTGAGTTACATGGAGAAGAGGGAGGGGGTAGTTAGAGGTGACTGGAATGAGATGAGGTGGGATCAAAAGAGAAGATAGCAAGCTAGCCAGTAATCACTTCCTTATGTGCACTCCACAGTCTGGACCACTCAGAGATGTTCACGGAGTTATACAGGGAAGAGGAGAGGGAGGAAGTAGACAGAGGTGGCCAGGAGGATAAAAGAGGGAAATGAAAAGGAGAGAGACAGATCCAGCCAGTAACCAGTTCCCTAAGTGTTCTCCATAGTCTGGAACACACAGAGATTCACAGAGTTGGGTAGAGAAGAGAAGGGGGAGGGAGGAGGCAGAAACAACCTGGTAGAGAAAAAGGAGAGTCCAAAGGAGGACAGAGTGGTCAAGCCAGTAATCTCGCTCTCAGGTAAAATTGGGTACTGAAGATTGGGCTTTTAAATGTACAAAATTGACAACAAATACCAAAAAGCAAAGATTAAAAATCTAGAGTAGAGATTGGATTTTCAAAAATACAATATTAGAGAAAAGAAGAACAAGAAGAAAATTAAAAAAAAAACAAAGTCACGAGAATTATTAAAAAACAACAACAACAACCACAGACAAAAATATATATATACGGCGTTTGCTTTAAAAATAGGGTCTTTTTTTTTTTGAAGTGATAGTAGGTTATAAAAATTAAAATTAAAGGAAAAATAGTGCTAGTGCTAAGTCACTTCAGTCATGTCCGACTCTGTGCGACTCCATAGACGGCAGCCCACCAGGCTCCCCCATCCCTGGGATTAAAGGAGAAATAGAGGTCTTAAAATTTTTTTTAAGTTTAAAAAAAAGAAGAAAAAGAAAAGAAAAAAGAAAAAAAAAACAACAACAACAAAAAGAGAATGGTCGTAAAAATAGTAAAGATATTTCTGGGACTTTCTCTGGTGTTGTGGGCAGTGTGGGGTCACTTCCAAGGCAGTTCCCTCTGTTTAACTTCTTCTGTTTGCTGGTCTCTTCAGTGTCTGATTTCTGCCCTGACACAAGAGGGGCGGTGGTGGACACTTTTTTTTTTTTAGGCTCACTTGTTCAGTCATGCTGTGGGGAGGGAGGGATGCTGCAAACAAATAACACTGGTATGTGCTTGCAGTATCTCAGCCACTCTGGGCATGCCCCTGCACACGGCTCACACCACTCAGGCTCTACGTTGCTCCACCGGGAACCGTCTGGGCCAGCCCTAGGCTGCATGCACCTCCCCGGTCTAAGCCGCTCAGGCTCAGCTCTCAGGTAGCCCTCAGAGGCGCAGATTCGGTTGGGCCTGCATTTTGTGCCCTTCCCAGAACCGAGTAGCTCAGGTGTTTGGCGAGCGCGGTCGCTGAGACTTATCGCCTTTCCCTGCTGCTCAGTTTTCTGGGTGTACCACTGGTGCCCCTTGTCCGGCAGATGGTGACTGTCCAGAACCCCAAGAAGTCTTAGTTAGCAAAGAAGCCTGCTTGCAGTTTGGTAGGTAGTCTCACCGGGGCTGCAATTGCCCCCTTCCAGCCCTTACAGCTCTGGCTGCCTGTCACCAGCAGGGTATGGTCTGCAGCCGGCCATTTCTGTTCTGTCCTTTGTTCTGTGTGCGGTCCTGGCGGTGTCTTATGTTAGAGCTTTTCGCATGTTAGCTATCCCACAGTCTTTTATGCTAGCCCTAGTTAGTATGCTCTGGTTACATTCGGGGCATTCCGGCCCGATTTTTAAAAAGCACTGCAGCCCGCGCCTCCCTGCCCAGCCCCCACTTGCTAGTGGCGGATGCAGGCATCTGCACTGCTTCTCTGCTGGGGGAGTTACCGTGGGGCTCGTAATCTGTTGGTTTTAATTATTTATTTATTTTTCTTCCCTGTTATGTTGCCCTCTGTGCTTCCAAGGCTCGCCACAGACTCGGCAGTGAGAGTGTTTCCTGGTGTTTGGAAACTTCTCTCTTTTTAAGACTCCCTTCCCGGGACAGGACTCCCTTCCCAAGATGGAGCTCCCTCCCTACTTCCTTTGTCTCTTTCTTCATCTTTTATATTTTTCCTACCTGTTTTTGAAGACAATGATTTGCTTTTCTGGGTGCCTGATGTCCTGTGCCAGCATTCAGAAGTTGTTTTGTAGAATTTACTCAGTGTTGAAATGTTCTTTTGATGAATTTGTGGGGAAGAAAGTGGTCTCCCCATCCTATTCCTCCGCCATCTTAGGACCGCCTCCGCATTCCAGTATTCTTGCCTAGAGAATCCCGTGGCAGAGGAGCCTGGTGGGCTACAGTCCACAGGGTCACAAAGAGTCAGACACAACTGAGGCAACTTAGCATGCACAAGTGTCATCTAAATTTGCACATTTACCTCAACTATTTTTTCTTTGGATATTATTTGAAAAGCCTATAAAAGTTGAAATGTTTAAGAATTTATATTAGCCTTGTCTAAGCCCTGAATCCAGTAAATGTTGGCACCATTGACTTACAGAATTCTCTACCTGTGGAGTCATGGAATCTGCAGGGTATATTAAAACCATCTTAATTTGGGAATTAAATTATATATAAATAAGCAGAAAAATCCACAAGTTCTGGTATAAGACAGTCCTTGAATTGGAGTCCTGATCATTTGGGAAAAGTAGAACAAGAAATTTATTCTTCCTGGTGTCCTGTACATGTTGATGTTGTAAGAGTCGGATGACATGATGTAATTCTTCCAGCTCAATACTCAGGTTCATCATAATAAAGGCTTTTGATGAAAGAACAGTGGCTCTGGAGCCCACGCAGTAAAAGGTGTTGTTTGTTCGAGGGTAACTGAGTTGACATTAATTTTGGAGGGCAGAACAAAAAAGCAGAAAATCATGCCCTTTAATCTGTGCAGTGTGAAACCTGTAGGGATATGAGAGTGGATCTTGATGGTATAAAGTCCCTGTTTTATGCCAAACAGCTGACAGGGGCAAGCTTGCTGCTTTAGCTGGTAGCAGAGAGGCCATTTGCTCAAGATTGCAGTGGTTTTAAAACCTGCAGAGTCTTTAAAACTTGGTGCCTTGGATAAATCCCAATTGGCTTTGTTGTAGTTACTGGACTACAAGTGTGTAAAGAACTGTGGAGAGAAAAAATAATTTATTTTAAGTTTTTGTTACAATTTTCCTTCATTGTATAAGAAACCAAACTTACTGGCTTAAAGCAAAACATGGTTCATTTTCATGGTTGTAATTCTGTGGGTTGCCTAGGTAGTATTTCTGCTGGTCTTTCCTGGGCTTAGTCATTTAGAGTTGTAGGTTGGGGGAGGTGGCTGACCTCTGCTTGGGGGGATTGACCTTGCTCCTGAAGCTTTCATTCTGAGCTTCTTCACATAAATGTGATCTCAGTGCATGGTTCTAAAAGGACAAAGGATTGACATATAAACACTATCACATGTAAAATAGATAGCTAGTGGGAAGCTGCTATATAACACAGGATGGCCAGCCTGGCACTCTGTTATGACCCAGAGGACTGAAATGGGAGGAGAGAAGAGGGCTCCAAAGAGAAGTGAAATGGTATAATTATGGTTGATTCATGTTGTTGTACAGCAGAAACCAACACAACACTGCAAAGCAATTTACCCCCAATTGAAAAATAAGTTAAAAAAATAAATTTAAAAAATAGAATTAATTGCTTATTCTCTAAAAGAATAAAACATAGCAGGGGAAAGGAAAAAGCTGCTGTTATTGAATTTAAGTTTTGCTGCTTGCCACTTGAAAAGTCAATACTCCAAGACAAGTGTTGGTAGGAGTGGAAAGGTTGCTTTGTTCAGGAAGTGGCAACCTGGGGAGAAGGCAGACTCATGTCCAAGAACCAACTCCAGTGATTCTGCTTGGCCATCAAAGTTTTTAAAGTGGTAACAGGAGAGAAATCTCACTTAATTATTGCGATAGAGGGTCAGAGTCATCACCATCCTCCACTGTGTGCAGGCTTGTTTGCTGACTTGTCGACTTCTTGTGATCTTTCTTTAGATTCTGTCTTGTTCACCCAGGTGGTTTGGGAGATTACTGAAGGGGAAGCTTGGGAGAAGATCTGGCCATTGTTAGTTACTTATGCTTCATTTCTACTTCTTTGACCTAAAGAATTTAATCTGCAGGTTAGGCAAGGTATTGTATGATCAAAAGATTTGAAAGGTGTGCTTGGGCTGGAGATGAGTCGAGCATGGGGGATCCTGGTTTAAAAGCAAGGTACAGTGTAGCTTTGGTGAAGGGACAAGAACCAGGGATCTCC
This sequence comes from Oryx dammah, assembly GCF_014754425.2. Taxonomy (NCBI): domain Eukaryota; kingdom Metazoa; phylum Chordata; class Mammalia; order Artiodactyla; family Bovidae; genus Oryx; species Oryx dammah. The sequence goes on from NW_024070196.1 coordinate 15,075,814, forward strand.
TGCAGAGAGCTGCTGCCTGCAGTGAGCTGCCTGAAAAAAGCTGCTAACACTGCCAAGTCTCTAGGTGTCACGAAACATCACTTCCTCCACATACTATTGTTGGTCAAGGTAAATCACAAAGCAGTTCAAGTTTGAGGTGAGGGAAAATAAACTCCACCTCAGAATAAGTGGCAGAATCACATGGCCAGTGATCATTCTTGGAAATGGCCATCTTTGGGGGGGGGGGAAATCTATCTCAGCATGTCATAAGAAGACAGGGTGGATTTATGACAAAGAAAGTGATGCTATATGACCAGTAGAGGGGAACCTGCTAATGTGAAGAATGAAAGGAAAGAGGCCCCTGGAATGACTGTCCAATGGCTTGCACACTGCCGGCTTGATCCTTTACAATGGCTAGGATGACTGTATGTCCATATTTATTTAAGACAGTGAAAATAAAACAAGAGTTCTCCTTTCCCGCTCAAAATATCCAACTTTGGTTAATGCATTTTACGTTTTCATTAAGTATAGTTCAGTGGTATACATGTTGTACCTTGAGATTCCATCATGCCATAATAAAAAGCATTTTGACTAACCTCTGACATTTCTGCCCCCACAGTGGACACTTTGCCACAATAATGTATCTTAAGAAGGGAGATTAGAAAAATGTTCACCATCTCAGGGACTTCTGTCCCTGATATATTAGTTTGTAACTATGGAAACTGTTAGTGAGAACATGCTATTGAGTGAGACTTTGTTGGAGCCACCCAGAGACTAACTTCATCCAAGAGAGAGAATCTGAAAGAAATAGGCAGAGGGCAGAGGTGACATCAAGACAGGAAAGACTTAATATCTATCTCCCTGTCACTGAAAATCAGGGGATATGCCAAACTTCACATACTCCTAAAGTGCAGGCTCCAGTAGTGATTGCAAAAATATATCTAAATGGGCACTTTGCTTAAAGGAAAACACATATAAAACAAAATAATGACACCAGCAACAAAAACATAAGAAAGTCATTATACCTAAGGGTCAAAGAAATCAAAGTAAAGTGATCTTAAGACAGTGTTCTATGCTATTATATATGTCCTTTTTTTTTGCTTGCCAGAATACTAATATCTTAAGTATTTGATATGATATATGTAATTAGTCAAGCTTCCCCAGTGGCTCAAGTGGTAAAGAATCTTCCTGCCAATGCAGGAGATGGGGGTTCTATCTCTAGGTCAGGAAGTTCTCCTGGAAAAGGAAATGGCAACCCCCTCTAGTATTCTTGCCTGAGAAATCCCATGGACAGAGGAGCCTGATGCACTGTAGTCCATGAAGTTGCAAAAGAGTTTAGATGACTTAGCTACTAAACAACAAAATGTAATCAGTCAATGTAAAGCAATAATAAAGTGCCCCAAATTCTGAAGTCAGATGGACTGGGCTCAAATCCAGCTCTGTTTCTGACTTGTTATGTAACTATGGACAAATAACTTTCTCTCCATTTTGCAGTTTTCTCATCTGATTAAATAATGATATCTATTTTCTAGGCTTTTTGTGAGACAAAGAAATTAATAGAAATAAGGCACTTATAATAATAACAGGTAGAGAATAAACATTTGAAAAATATTAGCTATTATTTTATTGCTATTGGCATTGGAAACTGATACAAACCTTTTAAAACGTGAAGCAGCAATGCATGTCAAACACCATAAAAATGTTCTTCACTTTGTCCCAGGAACACATTTCTAAAAATTTAACTCGTGAAATAACCCGACAGAAGGAAAAAGATCTATACTCATGGGAGCATTACTTCCTTGTCATAGCAACTGCTTTACTTTCCAGCATTATTTAGAATGTTTGAAGTAATTGGGTTAATTTATATTTTTCTCCTTAATGTTACAGATTAGAACAGTAGATGTGAACTTTGGGGAAATCCTAAATGCATACTCATCAATGACTAGTTAAATGTATTATTGTGATACATCCATAAAGCACATACTGTGTACTTATTAAAAAGAATGAGAAAAAAACAAAACTAAAGATCTTTCTTTCTAATATCAGTCTTCAATAAAATGAACCAAGGCTCTTTGGAAAAATGTTTGCATCTACGGCATACATAAATCGGACCTAGAATGTCTTGTTCTTCCAGAAATCAAGAAAGAGGTAGCAATAACAACACATAACAGTAACAAGAACAACTCCTCGCCCCATACACAAGCACATAATGCTGAGAATCTATCAAGGGGACCAACAAAAAGAACTTTCAATGGCTGAAGCTGGAATAATTTGAACGACAAAATAAAATAGCGTTGGATTATAACTCAAACAATAAAATAAGCGCTTATGAATCCATATAGATAGGAAGAAATAATTGAGTAAATACATAGGGGAGAATAGATAAATCTTTCTTGTAGTAGAATTGCAAATGATTTATGTAGATACTCTGCCTTCAAAAAGGTGACATGTATCTCTCACGTCTTCAGTGTGGTTGGCACACCGTGACTTTCTTCCAAAAAATTATTGCATGGAATGGAGGAAAGAAGAGTAACTTCACAGTCGAGAAACCTGACAAAAAGGTGCCCTATCCAGGGATCAAGGTCAACATCAACAGTCATGTCATGCTGATAACATGTATCCTTGATGTGCTGTGGTGAAAATGGCTTTTCACCTTGTGGACTTCCTCTCAATCCCAGTCTAATCATGTGGAAAACAGTTGGGGCAAATTCTAGTTGAGAAACTCTGCAAAGCAGCAGGCTACTCTTCCCTGAAAGAGCTCACCGAAAACTGGGAAAGTCTGAGACAGTGTCTTAGGCAAGAGGATCCTAAAAGGGGACAGGATGGCTCAATGGAATAAAAGTATCTTCGATGAGATTCTGGTTAAGAATTAAGGAAGACATTAGGGAAAATCTAAGGAAGTCTGAATAAAATATACACTTTTGATAATATGGGGTTCGCCAAAAAGTTCATTCCAGTTTTTCCAGTAAGCCCAAACAAACCCAAACAAACTTTTTGGCCAACCCAATATCAATCAATCAATATTGATTCATTAATAATAACACATGTATATACAATAATAACACACATATATGCTGTCTGAATGTAAGATGTTAATGAGAGCGGAAACTGGGTGGGGGGGAACCATAGGAACTCTCTTAATTATCTTAGTAATTTGTCTATATATACATGAAAGTGTTAAAAATAAATAATTTATCTTTACAAAGCTTTTTAGAAACAAAACAAGATTTATTTTCTTTTTGCTCATTCTCTCTACCTGTCAGAATAGGAGAGTATGTGCTAAGTTGCTTCCATCGTGTCTGACTCTTTGTGACCCCATGGACTGTAGCCCATTGGGTTCTTCTGTCCATGGCATTCTCCAGACAAGAATACTGGAGTGGGTTGCCCTGCCCTCCTCCAGGGGATCTTCCCGACCCGGGAACTGAACCAGTGTCTCCTGCAACTCCTGAATTGCAGGCTGATTGTTTTTACCACTGAGCCACCAGGGAAGGAGAGTACAGAGAATATCAGACAAGGAGGGAGGACAGAGCACATAGCAGGTTTCTAAGGCAGAGGCAACAGGCGGGGGATGGAGAGAAGCTGTAAACTGACTGAGAGATTAAAGTTTTCAGTTTGATTGAAACAGAATTTTTTAATACCTACTGATGCAGTTGTCAATACCTGAACAAAATCAGAAAAGACTATGGGGCATTTCTGAGGTGTTATTCAGGGAAGAAAGGATAATACAAAAGAGTGAATTTTAAAGCTATTTTATGAAACAAATATAATTGTTTTTTGATACAAATCCCCATCTATTTCAATAAACTAGTTCCATGAATATTTGGAATATCATTGCAATAATATTGGATAAATACATACATCCACACACATATAGTTATTTCAGTTAACTGTGCTGAGTCTTTCATGCTATTTGTATATCCTGCCCATCTTGCAATTATCACTAGCATGTGTTTGCATTCATATATTTGCTCAGGACTTTGTCTGGAAACTGGAAGGTGGTTCAGCTGGTATAGAATCTGCCAGCAATGCAAGAGAAGCAGGTTCTATCCCTGGGTCAAGAAGATCCCCTGGAGAAGGGAATGGCTACCCACTGCAGTATTCTTGCCTGGAGAATCCCATGGACAGAGGAGACTGGCGGGCTACAATCCATGGGGTCCCAAAAAGTCAGATACAACTTAGTAACTTTCACTTATATGGAAACTGTAAAGACTTTATAGAGGTTTTGTTGGAGGTGAGGGATGGAAGAAGACAGATGGTTACATGGGATGACAAAGGATCGCTTCTCTGTGGAGTTCTGTGCACTGTGATCTCATTTGGAAGGAGAGGGAAGGCTTAGGAGACTCTGAGATTCTAGGGAGAGGTGGCCCTCCAGCTGGTGGGGCTGCCCATGGCCCACGTGGAAAGTAATCCCAGAGCTGGGAAGAAGACCATGTTACCCAGCTCCACAGGGCATCAGGGAGTCTAGCAAGTTGAAGACTAGCAGCTTCACAAGCATCAGTTGGCAGCTGCCGTGGCTCACAACCAAAGTGTTCTCACAACGGCCTCATTCAGAGGTGGCGGTAAGGCTCCCTTTTCCTAGTAGGATTCAGACAGCGGGAGTGGAGAGTGGAAGCTGAAGAGGAGAAGGAGAATGACTGCAGTGGGTAAAGTCCCTTTCCTAGGGTCTCAAAGTCATTGATGGCATCTTTGAGAGGGGCTGACTTCTTGCTTAGGCAGGTAGGGTCTTGGAATCAGGGTAGTTTTGGTCTAAAAATAACTATAACCTCATTCAGAGCAAAAAAAGTAGCAAGGCTAGCTGGAGATACACATATATTTAATTTGATCCTTGGAGGTAAGAGGCACACTATTATTGTTATATCTATTTTTCAGATAAAGAAAATGAGGTTTAGATCAGATGAAGGTCACACAGCTCGTAAAGTAGTAGAAGAGAGCCTCGATCTTAGTGGCTTATTCTCCATATTATAGATGTATAACCCAATATAAATGGTAATTAATCTCTGGTTAAGAGAAATTGTACATTAAACACCGAGAGCAAAATGTAGACTGCCAAGCTCATCATGTGTTATGACACGATCGTGTGGACTATATTATTCATTTTGGTTTTATGGGGAACTATGGGGATAGTTGATGTTTTTTTTCTGATTTTCCCTCAGCTGTCACAGATGAACAAGTGTGGAACGTGCCAGATAGGGGACGTGCACCATGCTTCCCATAAGGGCCTTGGCTCATGCCCGTTTGATGAAGAGATGTACTTTATACTCACTATTTTGTTGAAAAGGTTTTTTTCAAAAGAACTTTTTTCTTTGGTTAGATCGTCTTCTTTATAGACTGATTCTGCTGCTATTAATAACTAGCGCTATCCCCTGCGTGAGTCACTGATGTTCTCTTTGGAACCTCTCTAGTTCCAGGTGACATAAATTTTAATTTGCATCCTCTCTGCCCAGCTTCTCCTACACACATGGCAAAATATTGTTTGAGCAGTCTACTTAAAGTTTCACAGACCTCTGGTTCCCTGAGTTGCTTTCCACCCACTTGAACTGATTTAGGTAAAGCAAACATAAGGGCATGTGCTTTTTTCTCGTGCATATTTCTGTGATTTCACTTGACAGCTTTGTTAAATATAGGGTACAGATTCTCGGTCCATCTTCAGTCTTTAAAAACGAATTTATAATTTTGTAACATCTTCTTTTTCCCAACCAGCAGCCATCCATGAGTAGATGTATTTTCTTAACCATTTGATGATTGTGTTTTTTAGCCAATTAGGGACATGAGTGGAGAAGGTGTTTAAGAACACTAGGGCTTCTACAGTAAGAACAAATTGGCAGCAGCAGGTACAGGTGTTTGGGAAGAGAAGCAGTGTGTACAACACATGCTTGCCAAATTGCAGGCTCCCACAATGCACAGCAGTGGTGTATCTCTTAATGGTTTTTTAAAGTAGGCTGTTCCTTCATTTGATAATATTCTTTTATTTTAACACAATTACGGAATATGGTGAGGCTCACTCATGCCAGCCATTACCTCTTATAATTTTTTAAATTGATTAATTTCTTAAATTGAAGTACAGTTACTGATTAACAATATTGTGTTAGTTTCTCTTGTACAGCAAAGTGATTCAGTTATACATACGTATGCATTCTTTTTTATGTTCTTTTCCATTATAGTATATCACAGGATATTAAATATATTTCCATGTGCCTTACAGGTCCTTGTTCTTTATCTTGTTCTTTACAGTAGTATGTATATATTAATCCCAAACTCCTAATTTATCCCTCCCCTGTGCCTCTAGTAATTTTTAAGTTGTATCTACTGCCCCATCCTCAATTCATGTAGATTCAGCACCAGCTGGTTACAAAAGTCATAGCCTTGCAATATTCTGGGATCATCTCACTCAAAGAACAATGTGCCTTCACTGATACCCAATTTAGAATAATTGCAATGGTCCACTTTCCAGGTAATCTGAAGGAAGATAAATTATTGGAAGTAATTATTAAGGGAGGAACAGAACTCCTCTCTATTTCTTTGTAGCCCACAGTTTCTGGAGAATTAATTGTTGCCTGCTGACCTTAAGATGATTTGCAGGATAGCATATCAATCAATAGCCTGTGAATCTGACAGTAACTTGGGTACTCTGTTTGCCCTTCGTTGACTTGCAATAGGACTTGGGAGCTAGATCTGAGAGATAACGGCTCTGGGGAAATACCTGAGTGATTTTCTTTGTGCAGTACAAAACTTGTAGAAAAAGTTCCTAAAACTCTTAAAGGAATATAGAATGTGTCCTTATTTTTGTCCTTCCAGATTTCATATCCTTTCTTCAAAGAACCAACAAAAGTATATTTTTCTGAAACTGATGGATTTTTCTCAGCTCTCTTTTCTTCAGTCCCATTCTTCACACCCCAAATAATAACAAGATATGCTACCCTCTGCCCTGTCTAGCCCCTATTCTACACTTATTTCAGACATATTTCTTGCTGAAACCTCACAGTGATGAAGTGAGAGGAGAGATAGTCTGGAATTACTCTTTGATCTAAAGATGAATCCTGTACATAATGTGCAATTAAGACATGTCCTGAACCTGGACCAGATGTTATATAATAACATAAAATCCCATGTGAGAATGAGTGAATTCAGGCTTGCTGAATTGCAAAACTTCTAATCTGCCCCAGAAGTTGAAATTGTGTGAGAGGTGGATTGAATGATTGTGACCTTATTTGTTTAATATCTCTCTCTCTCTGATTTAACTTTATCCCATAAAAAGGAACAGATTCTGCCTTCTCTGAGTCTGCCAAAATGTTTCAGGCATTTGAGGGGCAGGAGAGAAAAAAAAAAGAGAGAGAGAGAAAATTGTATATTTAGCACATTTTTATCTTCTTCTAATATTTGAGTATAAAAACAGATCATATAAATATATTTTTTGTAACCTGCACTGGGATATTTTTTCTTGGCAGAAACTAACACCTGAATTTTAACCACGGCTGTCATGTGAAGTGTTAAAGTCTTACTCTTCCCCAAATTAACTATATCTCTTAGTTAGAGATCATTAATATAAAAAAAGTTTCTATTAAAATTATATACAGTTGTAAGTTTAATACAAGAAGTAGCACGAAGAGAGGAAACTGTATATTGGGCTTATTTCATGTTTTAAGATAGCTAATATTTGCAGAATGCAGATGATGTGCCAAACGATAAGTGCTTTACATTGTTTAATTCATGTCACGTTTGCAGTGACCTGCAAATGCAACAACTCCTTGATGCTTTTGAAATTGCAAAGTTGAATCTAGGTCAGCACAGCTAATAAGTAGCCGAGATGGGATTAGAACTCAAGCATGTCATCCCTACCCAGGCCCTTCACGCCTGGGCCTACTTTCTGGTTATACTGGTTAACGCTATACTGGTTAATGCTTGTACAGGTCAACTGCTAGATAGCATAAGCAAGAGCTGGATTCTTCATTCTATGACCTGTTGCTTTCTGCATTCTATCCTCAGGTCCCCAAACACACCAGTGTCTGTCTTGCCGTAAGGGTCTTTGTACTTGCAGTGCCTGGTTTGAAATCACTCTTTTTTCTTGCTCTTTATATGGTTGTGATTGGGTATTTCTCATCCTTATGACCTCGAGTGAGATGTCTCCAACTCTGGAGACCATCCTTCACCACCCAGCATTAGGTAAGTTTCTTTCTCCCCCAACCCACTGGCATTCCCATTCACAGCCTCTTCCTGACATTTGTAGATTTCCATAACCCACATTATGAATGTGATGTGTGCTTATCTACTTGCCTGTTTATTATCTGCCTCCCCACTAGTTCAGTGTTCCCCTCTTAGATGTTGGCTCCATGAATGGAGAGACCATGTAGCTTTGTTTCAGGGAATCAATAAATTGTGTTAGATGAACTAAGGCAGATGTTCAATACAACGTTTAACACACCGAGTTTAGCAAAATTGTAGCTATTGCTTGTATGTGTGTATGTATTGGTAGGGATAGATGACAAAACTAAGGCATGTTTACAGTTCAGTTGTGAGTCCACAGCCACAAGTTCCCTGGAAACTTAAAGTTAAGAGGGACATAATTTCTCTGACAGTTAAGTTTTGCAAGGAAATGGAACGGGTCACAGTCAAGATGGGTAAATCACTTTAAAGAGTGCAGACAAAGGAGACCTGATTGTCAGCTGATTGATGTTGTAAAATTTATAAAAGCTAGAATTGGCTACTGAGAGAATTATGCTCCCTAAAATTCCTATGTCAAAAGCCAGTACCTCGGAATGTGACTATATTTGGAGATGGGGCCTTTGAAGAGGTGAATAAGTTAAAGGTAGGCCCTAATCTGATCTGACTGTTGTAAGAAGAGGAGATTTAAACACACAAAGAAACACCAGGAATGCATGTGTACAAAGGAAAGATGTCTCCTCTCCGTGTGAGGAGACAGGGAGAAAGCGGCCATCGGCAAGCCAAGGAGAAAGGCCGTTGCAGGAGAAACCAAACCTACCAGTGCCTTGCTATTGGACTTCTGGCCCCCAGAACTATGAGAATTGGGGGATTTTCAGTGATTTATAGTTTTTAAGCTTGTTTTAATATCTGTGGTCAATATAAAATCACATGACATAACTCTTGTCTTACAAGAGTTTTTCTGTCTACTACAAGAAACAGAAATGGGGGAATCATGAGTTAAGATGGAGCTGATGGTGTTGAGAACGACAGTTGGCTAAGCATATGGAAGTCAGCAGGAAGCTGTCAGAGAGTGAGCCACTGCTCCGTCAGCTACCAGTCATGAAAACTTGAGCACGTTAGTGTAGTCTTCAGTTCTGACTTTCCTCATCTGTAAAATGGGCATCATGTCTGTCCCCATTTCTAGGACCAAGTTTGCTTCTGTGTGTGGTGTAGAGTAGCACCTTGAATTTAATAAGCGTTGACCTTTTTCACCATTTCTCTCACCGCATATCACCCATTTCTATCTTTTTACATAAAATGTTTACAAAGAGTATGAGCCTTACAACAGAAAGGAGAGCACATTCTGCCAAAGATCAGATGGTTCTTTCTGTTCTCTTGGAATTGTTCCAAGAGAACAATTTGTTCTCTTGTATTTAAAAATTCTGGATTTGGATTTGATATTTCTATTCCAGCAGGTGTGTGTGTGGTTGGGGCTGATAGGTAGCAGCATGGATAGGTAACCACAGGTGCTACTTCCAATTTTAACAGTTTCAGACACCAGAGTGAGGGAAGAAGGTGGGAATGGTGGAGACAGGGTGATTGGGCCGAAGAAGTGACTTTGGTCCCTTTCTTTCCCCTGGAGGCAGGATTTGTGCATTCCTTTTAAATCTTTGCTATTTCTGCTTTAAGTTATCTATAATTACTGTCCTTATTGCCGATAGTTGTTTTTTTTTAATCTTTTGATAGATTATTCTCATTTGGTCTCCTTTGGGCAAATAAGGAAGTTAAAGGTGTATCAGGAAAAACAATAGGTGGTAACATAGAAAGTCATATCCCCAATCTTACCATTGTATAATGTCATGGTAAAAGACAACTTTTTATTTAAAAAAATCCCTTTATTTCAAATGTAACGACAGCTTATCTTTGGGCTGATGAGATGGCATTTCCAAAGATTAAACGTTTTTATTTCTGCTCTTTACTATTCTGGATCATGCTCCACTGGAATGTAGATATCATAGATCAGGGATTTTTATCTTCTTTGTTCACTGCTACATTGCCAGCACAAGTATATTCCTGGTGTGCATTAGAAGTTCAATAAATATTTGTTAAAGAAACGAATTAGTCCCAGCTGGATACCGAGTAGAACTGTAGCTATGTTACATGTGCAATACTGGGAGACCACTAATGATATCCAGGCTAATTTAAAAGCTAAGAGCTCCTGCCCTATAACATAGTGGATTTGTAATACCTATGAAAGGGCACAGGCTAGGATTCAATCTCTTAAATGTAACTGAGCACACACAGTATGTAATTTTCATATTGCACCTTGAATTAACTGAGCAACCAGGTGGGTGATATACATAGCAACCACAGAAGTCAAGGGTATAAAGGTAAAGCATAGTATTATTTTTTTTCCCCTGGTGACTCAGTCAGTAAAGAGTCCACCTGCAACGCAGGATAGCTGGGTTTGATCCCTGAGTCGGGAAGATCCCCTGGTGAAGGAAATGGCAACCCACTCCCGTATTCTTGCCTGAGAAATGCCATGGATAGAGGGACTTGATGGGGTACAGTCCATAGGATCGTAAGAGTTGGACATGATTTAGTGGCTAAACCATCACCATCAAATATCTCATGCTTTTACTTCTATTTTCATGCCAGCTTTTCCAGGATGATCTTTACTCAGACAGGCATGCGTTTGAGGCAGGTGATAGTTACCAATAATAGTAATATTTATTGAATGTTTTCAATATGCCTTCTGTGTCCTAGACACTTTATACTCTTTTATTTAATACTGATAAAGCCTCTGTGAATTCCTCTCATAGCTCTTCTGATCACTTCACTTTATTGATGAGGAAATAGGACTCAGGGGTATATACATTATTATTTTATTACTATTATTAATAATATTTATGTTATTTTTTAACTGTAGGACTTTTAAATTTATAATATAGCATCAATAGAAATATATTAGAAAGGCAGGGAGGTACAGTGGAGAAAGCAGATGGCTGGTAGGAAACCTTGATTAATTAATTAATTAATCTCGGTTACCTCATAACCCACCATAGTCACATCTGTTAAATTTGAGTAGGTCTTCTAAATACACAGTTTTTTTTTTTTTTTTTAGGAAGATGGTAACAATGACCCTATATGCAAGATAGCAAAAGAGACACAGATATAAAGAACAGACTTTTGGACTCTGGAAGAAGGTGAGGGTGGGATGATTTGAGAGAAGAGAATTGAAACATGTATATTACCGTATGTGAAATAGACCACCAGTCCGAGTTCGATGCATGAAACAGGGCACTCAAAGCCGGTGCACTGGGACGACCCTGAGGGATGGGATGGGGAGGAAGGTGGGAGAGGGGTTCAGGATGGGGAACACATGTACACCCATGGCTGATTCAGGTCAATGTATGGCCAAAACCACTACAATATTGTAAAGTAATTAGCCTCCAATTAAAACAAATTAATTAATAAAAAAAAGAAATACACGGTTTTCTTAAAGTGGCTTTAGCTCTTGTTTTGGCTTTCTCCTTGAGTGACTCTGCCTACTGCTTCTGTCCAGTGGAAACTCTGCTTGTTTTCTCTTTTCTCCTTTTCTATTTTTTTCCTTTTGTTTGGCTTCTCATTGTGATTCTGCTGCATGATGAGCGGACTGGGATTTGAGGCTGAACTAAGAGCCAAAAACAACGTGGCTAAAACTTCCTAAGGGAAACCATATTCCACAGTAAATTTCTCTTCTTTTGACCCTTATCAGAGTTGAGAGTTATTTCAGCCAAATTAAGGATTAACAAGGCTTTCGTTGGATAGCCTGAGGCTTTCAGTGCTAGCTAAATGTCATTTAGGGAGACCATTCTGGCTTCCATGAAATCTACATTTTCATTTGTTCATTCATTCATTCACCTGGCCCCATAACACTGAATGAAGTCTATCTGTCTGGAGCCCGGCCACAGTGGGTCACAGTGATTGTCACTTTCCATGTGTCCAGGGAGCTATGGAAGTGAAGGCAGGAGACTTCTTTATAAATAAACAAAATACCTAATAGCTTGTTGTAGTACGTGCTCTATAAGAAGCCAGCACTAGTTAATATGAGGATAGGAGAAAGCGTGCTAAGTTCTAACTAAAGAGACAGAGAAGGCAATAAGGAGAAGAGGATATTTGAGTTGAGTCCTGACAGTTTTGAAAAGTACTCTGTTGATAAATTGGTGCATTTTCTGTCTCCAGTGACAGCTCAACAGAAGGTGACATGAGTACATGGTGTCTCAGGGGAGCCTCTCATTCCCTAATCTCTGTGTCACTTTCTCCAGCCAAGGGAAGGTTGAGAGTTACTATAGAAACAGCATTTAATGACAGGAGGGCCTGCTCATGATGTCCACATGATGGGTGGAAAATAACCACATAGGATTGTGAAGGAAGAGAGATGGTGCTCAGCTGTGGTCATGTGGGAAAGCTTGGAGGAACAGTGGATTTGAACTGGACCATATGCAGATACAGGCTTCCAAGGAGGGCTGGAAGCAATTTAGCATGCATATGTGCATTTGCAGGTGAAAGACTATCAAAGATTCTAGATCACGAGATACTGAATAAGAAGACTTAAGAATATTCCTGTTGAGACATAGAGAGTACAAGAGAAGGAAGCATTCCTCCCAATAAAGATGGAGGAGAATTGAAAGACTCCCCTGTCCATGGAATTCACCAGGCAAGAATACAGGCGGGGGTTGCCATTTGCTCCACCAGGAACTCTTCCCGACCCAGGGATTGCACCAGCATCTCTTCCATCTTCTTCACTGGCAGGTGGATTCTTTGCCACTGTGCCACCAAATATATATATATATGTGTGTGTGTAAGTATTTTTGTAAATTGTAGAACTCTATGCAAATAAATAAACATATATATAGCAAAGAAGTTATAAGTAGAGAGACACGAGACAATGGAGAATGTAATTGTCAGTGGAATTCAAGATGGATTTAATGAGGAGGGGATTAAAGTCAAGACCATAGGTAGCAATGGCAGTGACCCAGTAAGAGGGCCTCTCAGAAATCACTGGTGGCCTTCTCAAGCTAGACTCGGTCAACCTATGGTTTAGTGCAAGAAGTCTATAATGGTATGCTAAATCCTGCTCCCTCCACACACATCTTTTTCACCAAATATGGCTCAAGCTAGATTTAATAGATGGAGGTTTTAAAAAAAATAGATGTTGAGAGTAAGTTGGTGACATACTTTTTTCCACCCAGTGTGGTTTAGAAACAGGCTGGGGGAGATAACCCCTCTGTAATCAGGTAGTCAGGTGTATGGTTGATTTCTAAAATTTCTGTCCTCAGGCCAGAACCATGATAGGCTGCTTCAGGAACAAAATTCTCTGCTTCCTGCAATGTTATTTTAGGAGCGAAGAATCACCGCTCACCTGTGCCAGAAGCAACCCATAAATGGATGCATGGAAGAAAGGGAGAGGTTTGTTTAAGGAACAGAGGGACTGGTAGCACAAGATGCATGTTACAAAATACAAGAGGAATGCTTTCTACTGAAGAACATGGATGTGTCCTGAGGACCCAGGCCATGCTGAACTACTCACAAAGACAGACCAGACAGATGGAAGAAGCCACTTCTGAACCCTCACCCCTTGGGGGTTCTCCGTGGGTTGGTATATAACACATTACTCTGATATATCAGTTCATTATTCAGGTTTCCAAACATGTGCTTGGCTGGCCATCCCATGGGGTCCTCTCTCCACTTCTAGTCACTGGCACATAAATTTTAGTTCTCCACTGCGGAAAGCAGGAGGGCGCAGAGAGCAGTAAAAAGGGTAGATGAAGCAGATGACAGAAGAGTGGTTTGGCTTTGTTTGGCTTTACCAACCCTTTTTTATATGATAAAGATCTTGGTACTGGGATTGGGCACAGTGCATCCCCTGCATATGAACCTTCAAGTTGTGAACTTTTAAATGTGCTTTCCATCAGTGTCAGGCATGAGTGAAATCGCTGCTTGTCCTTCAACAGAGGATGAGATGGCCGGATGGCATCACCAACCCACTGGACATGAGTCTGGGGGAACTCCAGGAGATAGTGAAGGACAGGGAAGCCTGGCGTGCTGCAGTCTTTGGGGTTGCAAAGTGTTAGACTTGACTTGCTGACTGTACAACAATAGCTCTGTCTCCTGTTGTTGGTGATCCTTCAGCCCTGCCATCTCCCACGTCCTCTCCCTCCTCTAATCAGTCAATCTTCTTGCCTGTCCGCTTGATGCCAGCCCCTGTATGCCAGCTGTTGTATTGTACTACTGTACTTTTCAAGGTCCTGTACTGTAAGATTTAAAATATTTTCTTTATTTTTTTGTTTGTTTATTTTTATGTTATTACTTACATGAAAAGTATTATAAACCTATTACAGAACAGTACTATATTTGACTCTCTTTGCAACTCCATGGACTGTAGCCCACCAGGTTCCTCTGTCCATGGGATTTCCCAGGCAAGAATACTGGAGTGGGTTGCCGTTTCCTCCCCTAGGGGATCTTCTTGACCGAAGGATCAAACACAGTACTATATGGCCGATTGTGTTAGCTGGGTACTTGGTCTTGCTCTGTTGGACTTAGGAACAAATGAGACTTACAACGCACTCTTGGAATGGAACTTGTTTATATGCAGAGGACTTTCAGTACTGCCATTTCCTTCCCTCCTGCAGGAACAGGGAGTTTTGGGGTAAGGGTAGCAACAGCTAGAGACTGTTGTGTGTTGGGGACAGTCGCATCTCGTGTGGCCCACCCAAACCAGCCAATCTGCCCTCCCTGCCACTGTAATTCTTTAAATATACATAAGCAAATATATATATATGTAATATATAGTATATAGATATAAATATATATCACATGTAATAATATATTTTATAATAATATGCATTGTTTATTGTATACTATATGTAACACATAATTATATAATAAATAGACTGTATGTAATTATATGATATATAAATATGTGTATATACATATATAGGGTTTCCCTAGTGGCTCAGCGGTCAAGAATCTGCCTGCAATGCTGAGCGATACAGGAGATGCAGTTTCAGTCTCTGGGTTGGGAAGATCCCCTGGACGAGGAAATGGCAACCCGCTCAGTATTCTTGCCTGGAAAATCCCATGAACAGAGGAGCCGGGCGGCTACAGTCCATAGGGTCACAAAGACTCAGACGTGACAGAGCGACTGAGCACCATATACATATATGATATTTATTGAGTGCCTGTTTAATGCTTGTCAGCCATTCACTGACAACTGATGAAGTGCCAACCATGAGACCCAAATGTGGAAGGTACATGAATATTGTCCTTTCCATTTTACAGTAGAGCAAAGAAAGATACTGAAAGCATAACAATCTAGTCTAAGGTCAAAGAGTTAATAAGAGGGGAAGCTGGAACATTCTCACCCAGAAAAAAAATTCTGTACAAAAAAACTCTCAAATCACTAGATCCTTGCTTAATATCTCTATTTGTACTAATCCTACAAGTGGAGAAGCAGGGAGAGTCCTTCATCTTAAACAATAATCACGGGCAAATTTCTCACCTCCTTGTGCTTTTTCCAGAATGTAGTGTTGTGTTTGTGAGAAGCCATGTTGTATTTTGATGTCTTTTGGCTTCCCCCCATCTCCTCAGTATTGCTAAGAGATTGAGTCTCCTTGCTGTACCCACATCACTGTGACTCCTCACCTACTCCTAGAGGAGCCTTCAGGAGGGAAGATACCCCAGAGCTTGTCTGCACAGGTACACTTCACTCTAGGCCTCTGTGTACCAGTGCCCAGCACCCCTCAGGAGGCTGATGATTTTAATTTTCACAATGCATTGAAAATTTTCAGTGGATAAAGGAACTAATGTAATGAGGGCTCTAAGTTAATTTTCAAATGAGTACTCAGGGATTAAATAAAAGAGAGAGAGAGAAAGAAGTCTGGGGCTCCTGGGATGTGGTTGTTTAGCAAGAGAACATATTAATATCATTAAAAATTGGTTCATTATTTGGTACGAAATGAAATACCTAAAGAAGCAAATATAGTTTCTTTCTGTTCTTTAACAGTCACTGAAAAATGATCTGACTTCTTTAGTATATATTTTAGTTCTTGTAGGGAGACAATAATTAATTTTTTCTTAGTTTTATTTACTCATTACTTTTTGCTATCTTCTCTTTTGGATTAGAAGGGTCTTATTGATTCTTACACATAGCTATTCACTACAAACAATAAATCATATTTTGGAGGAGGAGGGAGGGAAAATAATGTTGATTTTATTTTCTTATCTATATATTTCCTATATAGAGAATATTTTTGAATGAGAGGTGGCATTCATTTTATACACAATATACATATATTTGTATATATCAATAGAGCACTCACAGTGGGTCTAATCACTGTCTTCTTCATCACTGGTGGCATGAAAACATCTTTCATCTTTTATGTTGACCTGTGTTTTATATGAAAGCTTTTCAGGAAAGAAGCACATATTCCATAAATTACAGAGTACCAGAATGTAAATTTGGATGTTAGTGCTAGCTCTCAAATTCATCTCAGAATATAATCCTCAGTTTTTAAGAATAACCTACATTGTAGAGAAATTTTTATGACCATATAGGAAAGAAAGGAAGCAATCACATATTATAGTGGTTAAAGATACTCTTATAAACTGTCTGTTTCAATCCTGACTGTTTTGCTCATGTTTTCCATCTGTAAAATGGGCATGATAACAGTGCTTACCGCATAATGTTGTTATGCAAATAGAGTTATTTCATAGTTATAAAGTACTTAGATTGGGCACACAGCACTATGTGGTTGTAAACAAACAAAAATAAGTAAATCACTCCTTGAGAGGTTGGGAATATATTGAAGCACACATAGGAACATGATAAAGCAATACAAATCCATTGTTATTTGCAGTGGGAGGTATTTTTACATGTCAATTTGCAGTTTATTTTTGTGTTTCCTTCCCTAGTAATGTGATCTTTTGTAGTTCTTAGATGCTGATGTTGTTCCAAAATTTTCTGTTTCTTTTTTCTTTTCTGTGTTTGCTACATATTGTAAAACCTGAATATGGCAGATGGTTTACAATGCCACATAAGAAGATTTTTTTCCAATTATATTTTCATCAGGCAATGGCCCTGCTATGATGGCGGTAAATGGTTATGGCATTGCTATGAAATTGATATTGTCTCTTCCAGAATTGAACAAACACTGGCCAGAATTATCCTTCACTTTTTCCAAATGTAAGGTCAGAATTAAGATAAATAAAGGAAGATTGTGTAGTTTCCCCTTTTTTCTTGCCAATAAGGGGGCATCTAGAATTTGTAACACAGCAGGACAGGAGGTAGGTGTGTTCCCAGTAAAACAAAAATATTCTGTTTTTTTATTAGTTTATTTATTTTAATTCCAGGATAATTACTTTGCAATATTGTGATAGTTTTTGCCATACATCAATATGAATCAGCCACAGGTATACATGTGGTCACACCCATATACAAAGTAAAAATGTAGGTGTGTGCATGCCAAGTCACTTCAGTCATGTTCAGCTGTTTGCGACCCTGTGGACTGTAGCCCACCAGGCTCCTCTGCCTATGGGAATCTCCAGGCAAGAATACTGGAGTGGGTTGCCATGCCATCCTCCAAAGTATCCTCTCTTTTTTTAAATTAATTTATTTATTTTACTTTACAATATTGTATTGGTTTGGCCATTGGATTGACTTGAATCCACCATGAGTGTACATGTGTTCCCCATCCTGAACCCCCCTCCCATCTCCCTCCCCATCCCATCCCTCTGGGTCATCCCAGTGCACCAGCCCCGCGCACCTTGCATCATGCATCGAACGTGGACTGGCGGATCTTCTCAATCGAGGGATCCAGCCTGCATTTCTTATGTCTCCTGAATTGTCGGGCAGGTTCTTTACCACTAGCGCCACCTGGGAGCCCATCAAAAATGTAGATAGTATTTTTAAATAATTCATTACCTTGCTCTCATTCACGTTAAAAAATAAAAATAAAAAAAGGAAAACATTGCAACCATCTCATTTATTTTTAAGTTCTAGTTTTGGAGGACCGGTTAGCTTTGAAAAGGTCAAGGCTACTGACCTATAAGTATTCATAATCCTTTTGCAATTACCATAGTAATTTTAGTTCCATATGCCTATGAATTGTTTCTCAGAGTTACTGGATTATCACCTACTGAGAAGTTCAAAAATATTTATTTGGTATTTTTTTTATCCAGCTGAGAAGCAATTCTGCCTTAATCCTGAGTAGCACTGAATTACACATTGAAGTATGTCTGATCAAATAATATCATCTTCAGTGGCTAAGTACGATTATCTAACAAGGTTGCTGATGCGTGCCTTCTGCTCTTAATATATCAGTGATGGGAAAACGACCAATGGTTTTTTACGAGCTGTCAATTTTGTGTGTGTTTGGAAAAACCCATTAAGTGCCAATTTTCAGTAACTTCTTTGGGTTGCTTAGAAATGTGTGTGGTGTTACTGAGAGAGAGAAAGGACATGTTGATTGGTAGCAGTGAAATCCAACATCCAGGCTCTTTGTTTCTTCACTTGGTTGGTTTTTTTTTGCTTAAATATTTTAAATTGTTTTATTGCTTAAACATTTCTAAAGCTCATTTTTATATAAGGGAAAACAGAGTTCCTGTGAGAAAGCTGGTTCCTGGGTAATTCAAGTATTCAGGTAATGCTGTGGGGCAGACTTTGGACCTTGGTGACTTACCAGAAATGGAGGTTTAGATTGCACAAAGGCGGGGCTGGGAACCAACTTGAAAATAAAAGAAACAACTTGAGAAAAACAACTTCCCTGGTAAGATCAGATTGCTTTTTCTCCCTATAATTTATAATTCTACGCAAAGGCAGAAAGAAAGCAAGAAAGGAAAAGGGAAAAGAATAATCAAAACCAAACTAAAATCAGAAACAGTGAATGCAGAGCAGAGATGTTCAGTCCTGAGCTTCCAGCCTCTCCCATTTTAAATCCAGGACTGTAATCCTTTAATTGAAGTTTTGCTCTGCTCCTGAGCATTCAGCTGTTACTAACAAATTTCCTGGAGTGTCTATTTTGAAAACAGGGTTGTTTTAGGCAAGCAGTGTCTTAAGTAAATTTGTGTTTTAATTACAAGAAGATAGAGTATGATTTGAGAGTACCTGAATTAGAAATGGTTTTTATTCCTTTTTAGGTGCATAAATAAATAAACGACAATAATGAAACACCTTTCCTAGAGTATGTAATGAACTGTGGTTGAAGCATTTAAGAATGTGATTACTTTGGCTGTGGCAATGTAAGAGAAGAGTTGTGTTTATGCAGGGATATGCCTTTTTACGTGTACTTTTCTCAGTGTGCATATATTTATTTCATTGTTAGTTACAGGTATCAAAAATAAGGAAAACATATTTAATGAGAGTAAACTTACTGATTTCAGCAATATAAATTCTTTAAATATAAATATAAATTATTTTAAAGAATTAACTATGATGAGAGATTTTTCTTATTCATACTAGCCTTTCTGAGGAATGGATGGGGGGCACTCTGATTCCTCCGGTCTCATCACCTGCCTTTAACAGAAGGATGATGAGTAAAAGTGGGGTGGAATGTGCGGGGTGTGGAATGCGAACAGCACCGGTCCCCAGTGGGAGGGAACTGCTGTTATAGTCATAGTTAGTGATCAGTAACTTCTGCCCGGGTCTTCGTTCCTGTCAAAGCTCTGTGATGCCCTAGAACCCAACAGGTTGAGTGATAGGTCTCCTGTCCACCCTTAGAGCTGACCTCAACTATGTTGCTTTTTGTGAATTCAAATATATTCAGAGAATGAACTCCTGTTCAATGTAGATATTCAGGATTCAACACTTCTGCCAACTAATACAGAGCATTGAAATTTAAAACTCTAGCTCTGGGGATTACAGGGGATTCTGTATTAACCTATAAGGGAAAAAGAATCTAAAAAAAGAGTGGACATATGTATATGTATAACTGATCCACTTTGCTGCGCTCATGAAACTAACAGAACACTGTCAATCAACCGTGAAGTTGTGTGTCTGTGTGTGTGTGAGAGAGAGAGAGCATGCACTTAGTCATATCCAACTCTGCAGCCCCATGGCCTGTGGCCTGCCAGGCTCCTCCATCCATGGGATTCTCCAGGCAAGAATACTGGATTGGGGTGCCATTTCCTTTTCCAGTGGATCTTCCCAACCCAAGGGTCAAACGTGTATCTCTTGTATCTTTTGCATTGGCACGTGGGTTATTTACCACCTGAGCCATCTGGGAAGCCCAGAATCAACTTGACTTCAATAAAAATTAAAACAACAACAACAAGTTGGAAGACCTGATACGAATTCAACTACTTATACCCAGGCTTTTCCATCTAGCCTATGTATAAATGTTTGAATGTGCAGGACCAGATACCTGATCTGTAAAATAAGAGTACTTGAGTGAGTGATATCTGAGGTTGACTAGGCGCTGCCAGTCAAGTAACAGTTGGAAGTCTTAGGAGGTTCTGAAATATGGCCTTTACTTTCATGTAAAGCCCAATGGAACTCACAGACAAAAAGGGAACTTACCTTACTCTTTTACATGTTTTGAAAAGAGTGGCTCTTAATTTGGTACAAAGCCTGATTGTTTGTGGACTTAGAAATTGATAAATGCTGATGTTTGCAATTTTTAAAAATCTTTTGCGTGCATGCTGAGTTTCTTCAGTCATGTCCGGCTCTGTGAGACCCCATGGATTGTAGCCTGCCAGACTCCTACTGAACTAGGTTGCCATGCCCTCCTCTAGGGGAATCTTCCTGACCCAGGGATCAAACCCGTGTCTCTTACGTGTCCTGCACTGGCAGGCAGGTTCTTCACCACTGCCTGGGAAGCTCTTTAATCCTTTGGAGAGTCTCAATTTATACAGCACTTCCTCTAGGTCACGGAAACTTCTGAATTGGGAAGAACTGGGTGTAAATAGCAGTTCTGCCCCTTACTGGCATCGTGACACTGCAGAAGGTACATGTGTTCTTCAAACTCAGTTTCTTAATGGAAGATGCACCCATTCCTACAGGCTATCTCTCTTCTCACCGACAGCAGACTGATCTTGCCTGCTCCTTGCTAGACATTTTATTTAGAATGTTCTGAAGAAGTCTCAAATATCTGTACAGAACAGACTTAATTCTGTGACCTCCTCCTTCCTTGATCCACCTGCTATCTAAACACCCAGGTGCTCAGTCTAGTAACACGGGCCTCCTTTTTCCTTCTTCTGCAGCCCCTTCACATTCAGTGAGTGGAAAACTAATTTCGATTTTTCTTCCCATTATTTCTTGGCTTGCTCTCCTCTCCTCCCTTTCAAATGCCATTACCCTAGTGGAGATTACTATGACCGTGCGCCTGAAATAATGTTACAGGTTCCTATCAGGCAAGTGCCTTCCCGGGCTTTCACATCCACCCTCTTCATTTTGTATCTTACCCTCTGCTGCCAGCTTAATCTCATTGAGACACAGCTGTCACCCTGTCATTTTCTTCTTAAAAGTCTTCCAGTGGATCTCTATGAACTGAATCAAGGCCAAACTGAAAGTACATCTAACATGTGAGTGTCTAGTATGACTACTACTAGGTCAACGAGGCTTTGGCAGTTGATGCATTTTCTCTGACATGTCCTCCTGTTTAAGTTCAGGTTTTACATTTTTGGCAAAGATACCAAAAAGTGAGGTTGTGACCTTCTCCAGGCATCAAGTCAGAAGGGATATGATGCCAATTTGTTCCATTTCTGAAAACGGTGACTTTGATCCCTTGGTGAGGGTGATGTCTGTCTGGTTTCTCCACCGCAAAGTTACTGTATTTCATTGTATTTAACAAAGACCTTCTGGAGAAGGAATTGAAGAGTATCTATGTAGCTTTTATTTATCACCCTTTACCACTAATTTTGGACAAGGAAAACTGATGTGCTACAGTCAATGGGGTCACAAAGAGTTGGAGAGGACTGAGCGACTGAATAACACCAACCACCGATTTTAGCATCTGTTGGTGATTCTAGCCTAAAACAATTATGTCTGGAGTGTTTCCCAGTTGGAAATTATTGTCAGGAAAAGTTTTTTCATTTACTCATCCATTCATCTATTCACACATTGTTTATACTAGTATGGACAAATTAATTTGTTTTATTCCATAGGTTTTAGCCTATCACAATTGTGATTTTGTTGGCTCCTGTATCTTTTTAGATTATACCTATCTGTCTCTCTCTTTTTTTCAAGCACTTTGATTTTGTCTGGCACCACAAGGTATTTTAGGCCCTTCTTGTACTTTTTCTGTACCAGTTTTGCAATTAGCAAAATGACTTAAGAGACTAATAGTTTTATTTCATTGGAGCATGGTGTTTAGAAACCAAGATTTGAGCAGTAGATGGGCTCATTTAATACTGAGATATCACAGTACCTGAACAACACTCTTGAAAATTGTTAAGGTTGTGAAAAACAAAGACAGACTGAGGACATATTTCAAATTTAAAGAGACTCAGAAAATATGACGACTAAATACAAAGTGTGATTTTTGGATTGGATCCTGAACCAAAAAGAACATTGGTGGGGTAAGTGGAGAAATATAAGTTCTGTAGATTATATAATACTGTATACTGTATGGAACCTGCCTGTCAATGCAGAAGCCCCAAGACTCAGGTTCGATCCCTGGGTGGGGAAGATCCCTTGGAGGACGAAATGGCAACCCACTCCAGTATTCTTGCCTGGAAAACTCCACGGACAAAGGAGCCTGACAGGATACAGTCAATGGGGTTGCAAAGAGTTGGACACGATTGAACACAAACATATTGTATTATAATATTATACATGTTTATCTTCCTGTAATAGTCAAATCAAAACAACGTGACCATTCACATTATTTATTTAAAAAGTAATTCAGATCTCTGCAATTGAAAAAACTGATCTAAATTAAGGGCAGGATAATTCAGAAGAGAAATAAAATCATACTTGATGTTCTAAATACACCACTTAAAATTTGTGAAAGAAATGATCATGTATACCCCAAATTATCTAATTAATCTCCTTTTGATGAACATTTACATTGTTTCAAATTTCCCCTGCTGATGTTATACATTAATGGTATTAACATATTTCTACATACATTTCCAAATATTTGAAAATCTCCTTGGGATATGTTTCTTGAAGGTTGGTTAAATAATTTATGGTACAGCCATAAGCAATATGAAGTCATTAAAATTATGATATAGATCAGCATTTGGCAAACTATAGCCTATAGACCGGATCATCCTTGCTCATTTGTTTACATGTTGCCTAAGGCTGCTTGCATGCTGCTGAACAAGGGCAGAGCTGAGTAGCTGCAACAGGGACCATATGGCTCACAAAGCCTGAAATATTTGCTACCGGCCCTTTAAAGCAATCGTTTCCCAACTTGGATATAGATTATTACATGTGGAACGACAATATTCTCTGAAAAAGACACATTTTTATTATGTTTATTACTACAGATCTGTATATATATATATTTTTTCAAGTTTTAAAAATAAGTGAGGTAGAGTTGATTTACAGTGTTATATTAGTTTCAGGTGTACAACATAGTGATTCAGTATTTTTACAGATTATGCTCCATTTAAAGTTATTACAAAGCAATGACTATAGTTCCCTATACTGTACATTATATCCTTGTTGCTTGTTTATTTTATACATAGTAGTTTGTATTCCTTAATCCCATACTCCTATCTTGCCCTTCCCTCTCTCCACTTGTATACACTAGCTTTCTATATCTGTAAGTCTGTTTCTATTTTGCTATATACATTCTTTTTAAAAATTATTTAGATTTCACTTATAACAAAGTATTTGTCTAACTTATTTCACTGAGCATGATACTCTGCAGGCCCATCAACTTTCTTGAAAATAACATAATTTGATTCTTTTTTATAGCAGAGTAATATTCTATTATGCATACATATATACACACATATATGTATATGTATACATACACACACACACACACCTTTATCCATTTGTCTGTAGATGGACAAATGAGTTGGCTATTGTAAATAGTGCTGCTATGAACATAGTGGTACATGTATCTTTTTGAGTTAATGGTTTCATTTTCTTTGAATATATACCCAGAAATGGAATTGCTGGATCATATGGTAGTTCTATTTTTAGTTTTGTGAGGAGCCTCTGTACTATTTACATAGTGGCTACATCAAATTACCGTCTCACCAACAGTGGATAAGGGTTCCCTTTTTTCCACATCTTCTCCAATATTAGTTATTTGTAGGATTTTTTATGATAGCCATCCTGATAAGTATGAAGTGATATCCATTGTTATTTTGATTTGCATTTCTCTAATAATTAGTGTCTGACTCTTTGCGACACCATGAACTATACAGCTCATGGAATTCATCAGGCCAGAATATTGGAGTGGGTAGCCTTTCCCTTCTGCAGGGGATCTTCCCAAGCCAGGGATCGAACCCAGGTCTCCCACATTGCAGATGGATCCTTTACCAGCTGAGCCACAAGGGAAGCACAGTGAGCATCTTTTCAAGTTTCTGCTAGCATATGTCTTCTTTGAAAACAATATACTCAGGTCTTCTGCCTGTTTTTAAGTGGGTTGCTTGATTTTTTTAGTTGTATGAACTGTTTGTTTACAACTCAATTGTATGAGCTGTTTATGTATTTTGAATAGTAACCTTTTGACAGTCATATGATCTGCAAATATTCTCTCCCATTCATTAGGTTGATTTTTGTTTTGTTGATGCTTTTCTTTCTTTCTTTCTTTCTTTTTTTTTTTTTTTTGATGCTTTTCTTTACTGTGCAAAAAGGTTTTAATTAGTTTCCAGTTTTTTAACTTTGCTTTCATTTATTTTGCCTAGGTGTCAGACCCAAAGAAATATTGCTGTGATTTATGTCAAAGAGTGTTCTATGTATATTCTTTTATTGGACTTTTATGGTTTCAAGTCTTACATTTAGGTATTTATCCATTTTGTGTTCATTTTTGTACAAGGTGTGAGGAACTGTCCTAATCTCATTCCTTTACATGGAGATTTCCAGTTTTCCCAGCACACTTATGGAGGAGATTGTCTTTTCTCCATTGTATATTCTTGCCTCTTTTGTTGTAGATTAAATGACGTGGGTATATTGGTTTATTTCTGAGTTTTCTAATCCATTGATCTATGTCTCTGGTTTTGTTCAGTACCATGCTGTTTTGATTAATATGGCTATGTCATATAGTCTAAAATCAAAGAGCATAATACCTATAGCTGTTTTATATTTTTCAAATATTTTTCAAAATATTTTATATTTTTCAAAATATGTTTTACATTTTTCTTTGTCAATTCAGGGTCTTTTGTGGTTTCATATGAATTTTAAGATTATTCTAGTTATGTGAAAAATATCCTGGGTATTTTGATACAGACTACTTTAAATCTATAGATTGCTTTGTTACCTGTATTACCTATGAACATTTTAACAGTATTAATTCTTCCAATCCAAGAATATTGGAAATCTTTCCATATCTTTGTATCAATTTCAATTTCCTTCACCAATATTTTATAGTTCAGAATATAGGTCTTTCACCTCCATGGTTTATTCTTAGAAAATACCCAGTAATTTATTTTTTCTGATGTGATTTTAAATGGGATTCTTTTTTTTTTTTTCACTCTTGCCTTCCTACCTGACTCCACATTTATCTTTCTTACAGCCTTGGTTGTACAGGAGTCTTTCTGCCAGTTTCCAGTTAGTTTTCAGTAAGAGTTGTTCTACATGTGGAGGTACTTTTAATATATTCATGAGAAGATGAGTTTTGTATTCTCCTACTCTGGTCATCTTGATTTGATCTCGCATGTGTGTGTTTGTGTGTATGTGTGTGTGTGTTTTATATATATATTTTTTGTTCAGTCGCTAGTTTGTGTCCAACTCTTTGTGACTCCATGGACTGTAACCCGCCAGGCTCCTCTGTCCATGGGATTTTTCCAGGCAAGAATGTTAGAATAGATTGCCATTTCCTTCTCCAGAGGATCTTCCTGACCCAGGGATCAAACCCTTGTCCCCTTCATTAGCAGACAGATTATCATTGAGCCACCAGAGAAGCCCCATGTGTATGCATGTAATATGTACAATTTAAATCAAAGATCCTTGTAATTTAAAATTATTTATGGATAAAGAGACTCTGCAAGGTTGTTTACCAAAGTTCCTAAGTAGGTTTTTTTTTGCATATTTATTTATTTATAATTTTCTGTATACTTTACACTTTCTTAAAAGGGTTACATGAATTCTGTTTTCACATTTTTATTTCAAGGTCAACACTGACACCACACTCTTCAGTCTTCTGCACCCAAAATTCTAATGAAATGAGACTGGCAGTGATCACAAGAGACTCTGAATGACACATTTTAATTTTTAAGTAGGGCAACCAAACATTTTAGTTTGCCTGGAGCTGTGCCAATTTATGGGTACTGGGAATATAATTTCACAGTAGCCATTTTTCTCTCTTCACTCTGTAGTATTTTCTCCCAGCTTCTCAACCTGCTATTTATCTTTCATGTATCCTTCAAATGTTTCTGTACTTTTGGGTTCTGCCATTGGCTTCATCCCTTCTTCCTCTATTCACTCTCCTGGGAATTCCTTAGAACTCTTCCCAGCTCCCATAGTTTGGTTTATACCTGTGCACTAATGACTCCTCATGGAAACAACCTAGATGTCCTTCAGTAGATGAATGGATAAGAAAGCTGTGGTACATATACACAATGGAGTATTACTCAGCCATTAAAAAGAATACATTTGAATCAGTTCTGATGAGATGGATGAAACTGGAGCCAATTATACAGAGTGAAGTGAGCCAGAAAGAAAAACACCAATACAGTATACTAACACATATATATGGAATTTAGGAAGATGGCAATGATGACCCTGTATGCAGGACAGCAAAAAAGACACAGATGTGTATAGCGGACTTTTGGACTCAGAGGGAGAGGGAGAGGGTGTGATGATTCGAGAGAATGGCATTGAAACATGTATAATAACATGTAAGAATCGAAATGCCAGTCTATGTCTGATGCAGGATATGACACGCTTGGGGCTGACGCGCGGGGATGACCCAGAGAGATGTTGTGGGGAGGGGGGTGGGAGGGGGGTTCATGTTTGGGAACGCATGTACACCTGTGGTGGATTCATGTCAATCTATGCCAAAACCAATACAGAATTGTAAAGTAAAAATTAAAAATAAATAAATTAATTAAAAAAAAAAATATGTACCTGTAACTTCCAAACTAGTGCTTTCTGAACATTTTAAAGCTGTTTTAAATCTAATTTAATCTAGGTGCCATCCTTGACACTTCCCTTCCCCTCCACCTCCATTTCTTTAGTCAACCCAAATCCCTGGCATTTAGCCTCCTAAGTATTTCACACATTGGTCTCCAATTTTTACTTCCACTGACCTCATTCAGATTTTCTTGTCCTTGTCTCTTTCTCTGAGTGCCTTCAATTACCTACCAAACTCAGCCAGAAAAATCATTCTTAAATGCCAACCTGGAAATAATACAGGGAGTGCTGAGTCACTCTCTTTTTGAAATCATTTCAGGAGACCTCCCATTTCCTAGTGATTTTTTTTTTAAGTGTGGCCCATATATAACCTACATCAGACCCTCTTGGGTTATATATTAAAAACAGAAATTAAAAAAAAATTTGAAGCCCAAAGTCTAGACTCCATCACCAATTTATTGGATCAAAATTTATGGGTGAAAGAGTCCTAGAAATTTTTGTTCTTAACGCCACCAGATGATTTTCATGTGCTTTCATGTCTGAGAACCACTGTCCTAGGCCTATATCAAGACTCTTCCACCCAAGGTGTTTATGAGCCCACCAAAAGCTTTCATGGTCTGGTTCCTATTAACTTCTTATTCTCGTATCTTGCCATTTCCAAACTAAAAACTTATATTCTACTAATGGAAATTCCTGCATCTTCCTTCTTGTATGTGTGTCCTTAGTTGCTCAGTTATGTCTGACTCTTTGTGACCCCATGGACAGTAGCCCACCAGTCTCCTCTGTCCATGGGGATTCTCCAGGCAAGAATACTGGAGTGGGTTGCCATGCCCTTCTTCAGGGGATCTTCCCAACCCAGGGATCAAACCCAGGTCTCCCTCATTGCAGGCAGATTCTTTACCAACTGAGTCATCATCTTCATTCTTACACCTTGCTATTTTAATTTCTGTAGGCATTTACCATTCCTTGTAGCTGAAATAACTCTCCCCACTTACTTCGCCTGGCCCAGTCATTAGTAAATTTCAAGTCCTCACTCAGGTATATTTGTTGCAAGTCTTCCTGACATCTCCAGGATGGACTGTGCTCCAGAGAACTCTGTATCCTCAATACAGTATTAGTGGACTTTGTCATTTTGCCCAATGAATAGTTCATACTCAACAGTGCTTTGGCAAATTAAGTTAATAATACATTTTCTATGAAGCTTCTTAGAATATATGGATTCCGTCATCTATCTTTTGTCATGTAACAGATCACCACAAAACTTTGTGGCTTAAAATCACCACTGCTTATGTAAGCTCATCATTCTGAGGGTTGGCAATTTGGTCTGTGATCAGCTGGGTAGTTAAATGGAGATACTCCTGCATCTGTGGTCAGATTCTGGTCAGTTAGGTGGCTCTGCTTCTAGGACTGGCTTTTTGCTGGCTGGAGGAACTGCAGTTGTTGTGCAATGGTTTCCTCAGTGTATTGAAGGCTAGACTAACCAGACTTGGGACTTGTTCAAAATGGAGGTGGCAGGTTCTAAAAGAGAGACAGAGGTTTAGATTCAGAACTGGTAAAATATCATTTCTGCCACTTTCTATTAGTCAAAGAAAGTTATAATGCCAGCTCAAGTTTAAGGATGAGCAAATAAACTGCACTTATTGATTGGAAGCACTACAAAGTATTATGGCCACTTTTGCAAACTATTCCATGGGTCTATATATATGAATTGATTATAATTTACAATGATAATAATATAATTAACACAATATATTATATTAATTATATTAATATAATCACAATTTATAGTTATAATTATTATCTCCATAATGGATGGACAGTCTACCCTGGAGATTATATAATTATAATATAAGATGCATTATAATTTTTCATCATTGCCACTGCTCTTGCCTTATAAATACCCTTATTTCTTTAATCCTCAAACCATTTTATTGCCAAATGTTGATTTTTTTTTCCAGCACTATCATCTAATTCTTCTTCAATTATCCTATTCTGGAGTACTGTTTGCATCAATTCGTGAGGTACCCTTTAGTTAATTACTTGATTTGATTTAAGTCTTAAATGAAGCCAACATTCCCAGGCGCAGCAAATGACAGACTCTTAAGTATGAGAATGGACATGCTGCCAAAAAGAAAGCATATCATTCCTATATCCTTGAATTTTACCTTTCATTTTCAGCTTTACTGCATTAAAAAATTGACAATATCTAGCTTTCATTCAGCCATATCAGTTGACCTATTTTCTGTTTTGAAATGATATTCATCTTTTTGCCTACTGGAGGATCTCTTCACTGCTCAAAAGACCTTCCTCTAAAGGGCAAAGCTGTCTAAGGTCAAGTCCATTGGCCTCTGTCCTGGTAAGGTAAGTTGTGCTTTGAATTAGAGCCTTCGCTCTGAATCCTAGCATTCATCATTAGAGTCTGAACCTTCCTGTCCTGATTTTCGTGATTTGTCTGGGCACTTTAAACCCCTTGGCATTTTATTCTCTCCCCAGACCTTAGAAGGATGTAACAATATCGAACATTTCCAAATCACATAAGAGAGAATGGCATGGAAATTATTAAGCAGGCTTTTCAGTTTTCTTTCATAGGGATTTATTGATTTATTTATTGGCGTTAATGCATCTCTTATTTTCTTTCTCATGGATTTTGAATTAAATTTTCAACAGTACTTGATTTTTTTTTTCTTTAGCACAAAAATTGTTTTTATACACCCGCTTGGGAGCTGGAAAATTCTGTTTCCAAAAAGCGCCAGAATTTCTTTCTTGTTTTCAAGGGTATTTTGGTTACCAGTGTTTCCCTGCTCCTGGTCTCGCAGAAGCTTAGCATCCAAGCCTGTCATTCACTGAGGGGAAAAGGTCCTAGAATTTGCTTTGTGACCTGGGAGATATGGGATATAAGTGTGTGTTACAAAACATAATGCATAAAGCTGCTACTTTTGATACAGTCTGGCTCATGGAGAGATGAGATTTAGCTGTTTGTAATGAGAATTTGATGTGACTGGAAATTGAACAGACACATCTTTTTATTGAAGGTGTTGAGCCTTATAACAATCATTCAGTGGCAGAAGTTATTATTTTTCACATTACTTTTCAACTATAAAACCTTTCAGGGCCTCATAAGAAAATCCCTCTCCTTGTTCAAGCAACAAAATTTTGGTCCCTTTTTCTTTATATCCACATAAACAAAACAATGTAGTAACATTTCCCACCCATCTCTTTAAAGATCTGTCTCTGTTTTTCTCTGGGTTAAAGATCTTCTTTTTCTCTTTCTAGGTCAGAACTATCCTCTCATGAATCTTATTTTCCCTCTTTTTTCCCCTGTGAGAATCACAAGGAGAAAAAAGAAAAAGTGAGAAAAGAGAAGAAAGAAATCTAGGCAGGATGCTAGAGAGTTGAAATGTACATAGAAATTTTTTTGAAGAAATATTTTGTTTTATACTTTAGTTAGAATCTTTCTTAACAGTGTCCACACACACAAACAACAACAACAACAACAAAAAAAAAAAATTTAAGTTTTTATAAATTTTTAGAAAATCAGTACCAAAAAAAAAAAAAAAAAAAAAAAACAACCCTCAAGTTAGATATTTGAACTAAAGTTAGGAGAAAAGCATTATCTTTCCCGCTCCATTCACAAATCAACTTTAGAAACTTGAACACGTCATATAGTTTTTCTCTTCCAGTTTTTCTGTTTATAAAATGGGTATCTATTCAAGTGAAATAATTTTCTGAATTGATTTCTGTTTCAGAAATATATTTTCATCTTGTCTCTTTTTTGTTTGTTTTTTAGCAGTACTCTGTGTTGGGCTTCCCTGGTGAAGGTAAAGAATCTGCCTGCAATGCAGGAAATTCAGGTTCGATTCCTGGGTCAGGAAGATCCCCTGGAGAAGGAAATGGCTATCAGATCCAGTATTCTTGCCTGGAAAATACCATGTACAGAAGAGCCTAGCGGACTACAGTCCATGGGGTCACAAAAAGTAGGACATGACTGAGCGACTAACACTTCCTTTCACTTTCTTTTCTACTCTTTGTATTCTTTCCCACCAGAAAATAGATTTAGAAAAATTAGTGAGTAGAGAATTTTTTAATTTTTATTTTTTTGACCTTCTGTTAGCTCTGATAAAAAATATTATAAGTTCTAATATTCTGTATATTTGTGAGTTACATCATTAGTGAGTTTGGCTTTAACATACATATTCTGTAAATTTAAGTGTGGTCTTATTAAATATTGTTCTCTGAAATTTATATTGCTGGTTTAGCAACTATTCTCTGGAGAACAGGTGATATTAAAAAGGTCACTTCAGTTTTCACCAAAATGATGGTAAGGATTTTATGAAACTGGGTGAGAATGATTTTGAAAATCAATACTAGTGTTTATCAGCTTTGGGGATTAAGAAGTATCTTAAATCCCACAGACAGGCTGGCTGCTTGCCCTATGCTCATGGAGCCTTAGAGCTATAGAAGGGAGGACTCAGAGTTGTGATCCTGTGGGGGGCTGGGTGTGCTTGGAAGAGACACGTCTGGGGCAGAGGAGGCTTTCGAAATATGTCTCTCAAATGACAGTCTTCAGCTGTTGAGAATTAGGTCTTGCTGAAACACTTCACTTTTGTGGTGATCTCAGGAAAGAAAACATTGCTTGATAAACCCCATTTGGGAAATTAGAGAACACATGTTTGATTACTTGGCTTCCCTGGTGGCTCAGTGGTAAAGAATCTGCCTGCCAATGCAGGAGACTAGGGTTTGATACCTAGGTTAGGAAGGTTCCCTGGAGAAAGGCATGGCAACCCACTCCAGTATTCTTGCCTGGAGAATCCCACGGATGGAGGAGCCCAGTGGGCTACAGTCCATGGGGTCTTGGAAGAGTTGGACATGACTTAGCAACTGAAAAATATTTTATTACTTGTTTATTAATGCAAAAATATTTTATTGCTTTTCTGATGTGAGTTGATGAGGTGCTACAGAGACCATACCCAGCACACTGCTCAGATATCTCCAGGAAAATTTAATGGACAGAATTACAGCCATCGTAATCTTATTGTAGGCTTTTCAAGTGTATAAGAGCCTTGTCTGTGAGTTAAATGTAAATAAATAACTCAAAGCTTTTTCAACATGTAATAAGAGGAAGAAGAGCAAGCAATAATAAAGGGTAATCCAATAGCTTTTTTTCCTCATTATTTTAAATGTCCTCTTGGCAAGATGTTCATTTTATGCACTAAGAGTTTAAAGCATCTTAATGCCAGGTCTGGCTCAGTGGTGAAGAATCTGCCTGCTAAAGCAGGAAATTCAGGAGATGAGGGTTTGATCCCTGGGTTGAGAAGATCGCCTGGAGTAGGAAATCTCAACCCACTCCAGTATTCTTGTCTGGAAAATTCCATGGACAAAGGATCCTGGTGGGATATAGTCCATGGACACCACTGAGCACGCATGCACTCTAATGCCAGGTCTAGAAAACTAGTGTTGTAATTCATATATGTATCAAATTGTCATGGATTTGTCTGTAGAGTGCTATGATTACAAGATTAAATATGTGCAGAAGTGCAGGTGATACTCTAGAATTAAATCAAAATATTGATAAGACAGATGCATATAATTTTCTATTCGCAACTCTACTGCTGTATTGAAGCATTAAAAGTTGCTGTTAAGATATTATTTGTATGTTATGCTTTTGAACATTATATGCGATTATCCATAAAAATGAGAGGCAGATCCTCCACTTTTAATCTTGGTTCATTAAATACAAAGTAGACATTACAAACTAATATTAAAAAAGTATTCTCTTCAAACCACCAAAATGAAACAAAAATAGAAGTGTGAAATAGAACTGAGTTAGAACAAACTCTGGGAGATAGTGAAGGACAGGGAAGCCTGGCGTGCTGTAGTCTATGGGGTTGCAAAGAGTTGGACATGACTGAGCCTCTGAACAACAACAATAACCATGCTCAGATAGCTCAGGTTCACAGTTTTTAACACATGCACTGTCATTTCATCATTCCATCAGTGCATATTCATTCATTTTTAATCACACTTATTGCAGACAGCTTTGCTTATTGTCAACTAAAAATGAGAAGCGTTGTCAGAACTGCAGGTGCATTAGCCCTTCAGCTCATACAGCAATTGGGGGAATTCCAGAGCTGTGTCACCCAGAATCATTGTGGCCCAGATGTTACTAGCATTACCAGCCCCCAGGTCTCCTGCCCTTTGAACCGTGTGGAAAAACTGGGATTCTCACTTCCTTGCAAATGGGCGGAGCCTTATGTGCACCTCTAGCTAATGAGTTGTAAGAAATTATAGAGTCAGTTCCAAACTGAGGCTGTGAAAACCCTCTGTTATCCTCTGGTTCCTCCTCAGCTGCCAAGAAATCAAAAAGGAGACTTGGTCCTGATGAAACTTTAAGGAGCTGAAGCTTCCTTTAGCCTAGTTCCTACCTGAAACAATTCTTTCCCACCGCCTAACACCCACTGAGGTTGTCCCAGGTGGCTCAGCAGGTAAAGAATCTGCTGCTTGCAATGCAGGAGACACAAGAGATGTGGGTTTGATCCTTGGGTCAGAATGATACTCTGGAGGAGGGAATGGCAACCCACACCAGTATTCTTGCCTGAAAAATCCCCTGGACAAAGGAGCCTGGTGGATTACAGTCCATGGGGTTACAAAGAGTCAGACATGACTGAAGCAACTGAGCATGCACGCCGGAAACACCCATTGAATACTTAGGAGGGGAGGAAATAGACCTTTCTTATGTGAAGCCACTGAGATTCCCTGGGAAATTTGATAACAGGAGCACAACCTAGTCTACTGTAAATACTAGGTTGGTCAAAATGTTCATTCGGGTTTTTCCATATGATCATATAGAAAAGCCAAAAAGAAATTTTTGGCCAATCCAACAGTTCCAATGGATTGAATAATTTCCTTACCTTTAGGCTTCTTATTTAGGTATATTAGTAATAACTGTTTCTAAAAGAAGCCATATTTCCTCCTTAACTTGCAGTTTTCATCTTTCTTCTTTCCTGCTGGCAAAATCAAATTGTGGTCAGTGTCTTATTTGGTCCAGGATGATGAAATCTGGAAGATGCTAGTGTGGAAACGAAAGGGGGCAGGACAAATAAATACTATGAATCCAGAGGACCAAGCAGAGTTGGTCTAAATATCAAGCTACAGTAGGCTTCATGGGCAACAGGGGACCTAAGTACACAGACTGGGCTCAGAATTTGGGGGTCAAGGTGGTAAGAAGGCGCAGACCCCATGCTGTGGGGTCATCCAGTTTTGAGATGGCAGGGAAGGTGGAGAATTCCGAATGAAAGACTGTGAACAGTGCTTCAGGACTGAAAAGACCAAGTGTGGTTGTCTTGGTTGGTACCATGAATACGAGTCAAGGGCCTGACCAGGAAGCAGAGCTTCTGATGGACAAAAACTGGGCAGTGAAGTCACACCCAGACCAGAGCAACTGTGCCTCATTGAAACCAGAGGGACTTTTTGTCTCTGAATCACTTGTTAGGAGTTCCTGGTATGTCTGGGGGCAAGGCCAGAACCTAGAAGGGGAAGGATTGCTGATCCCACAGATGACCCGAAGCTCTGCAAGAACAAATATCAGAGACCCCCTCCTACCCTTTCTGATGGACCTGTTTTGGGGATCTCAACTCCATTTTTCCTTTTATATGGAATTTATCTCAGTTTCATCTTATGTTTCCTTATGCACGTGTGCTAAGTCATTTCAGTCATGTCTGACTCTCTGCACCCTATGGACTGTAGCCTGCGCCAGGCTCCTCTGTCCATGGGATTCTCCAGGCAAGAATACTGGAGTGGGTTGCCATGACCTCCTCCAGGGGACCTTCCCCACACAGGGATCAAATCCACATCTCTTAAGTCTCCCGCATTGGCAGGTGGGTTCTTTACCACTGGCGCCACCTGGGAAGCCCCATATTTCATCATGGATAGTTCCCATTCCCAGTTCTATAGTTTGTTTTCCTATTTATCAGATACCTGTGGTGACTGTCCACAATTAGGGGGTTTCTGTTTACTGCCGCCACACCTATCACAATGTTGTAGGGGCTGCTAAGAAGGTCCCTTGGAGCATGTGTGTGTCATTGGGAGTCTGTGTAGCCTATTCTGCCGCTGACAGCTGCCTGGGTGACATAGTCTTTCTGGAGAGGAATTGGACAATATGTTCGAAAACATTTTTATTCATTTATCCAAGAAGATAATTTAAAATGCAACAGCAGCAGTAGTCAGTGAAATATCGGAATCGACGTATGTGCTCCCAAGTACTGGTGGGGGAAGGGGATGCTTACAAATCCTATGATACAGCGTGGGTCATGTGACCTCCCTGACTGTTCCTTCTTCTGTGGAGGCCTTGGGTCTATTTGTGGGAGGCAGTGGCGGTGGGTGGATTCGATGAACTTCAAGGCCTCTGTGCGTCTTCAGTTCTCTGAAGGCATCCTCTGTGGCGAGCCTGCCTTTCACAGAAGTTCCATTTCTGGGAACTCAAGGCACTCGATCCATTCCCCTCTTGCCTCTTCTCTGGGTAGTTGTTAACATCCAGTTCGGCTCTGACTTCTATCCCTTCTTGATTTCCCCCGCCGCCCCCCGCCGCCGTCCCCCGCCCCCACCCCGAGCCGTTTCTCCGAGTTTCTGGTCAGCAGCCCTCGCTGGCAAGCTGCCAGCCTCCTCCAGCTGTGTCAGCCTTCTGAGCGCTGGAGAAGATGCTCCGCCTGCCGGAGGAACCTCTCCAGGCAGCTGCTTTGAAAGCCTCTCTTGGGCTGAGCAGCTGCGTCCAAACCTGGCTTGGGCTGTGATGCGGGAGGCGGCAGCTGCCCACGGTGGTCAGTTTTGTGTTGTTTTGATACATCACAAAAAGAGAAGAAAGAGCCCCTTCCAGCCCGCTGTCTTCCTGCTCCTTCTGCCTGAATATATGGGGAGAGAGTGCAAGTTTCCCAGGCTTTAGCTTAGATAATCCAAACAGCAATCAATACTTTCCCCTGCAATTTGTGCACCTCTTCAGGCTTTCCCGTCTTGTTCTAACCGTTCAGCTCGTCTTTCTGACTCAGAGTGAAAATAAAACTGCCTTAGGTGATATAAAACTTGCTTTCCTCAGATAACACATCAGCAGGAAATCTCCAGTGCATATCCTACCCTCTTGTCAAAGTTAATTTATCCCAGGCAGAGCTAATGGTCTTTCTCTCTGTGACCCTAGAAGCCTTTTCTTCACCTGTGACCCCATTTTGGTCAGTGGTATCAGCTTTCCTTCCAGTCTCCAAGTCTTGGGTTCTCTCTCTCTCTCTTTTTAATACTTCTTTCCTCTTCATCCCTCGCACCTAGTCAGACATTGTTATTTCACCTTTTTTTTTCCAGATGGTCTCTAACATTTGCCCTTTTTTCTATTTCAGTTCCCATAACCCTCATCCATATCCTCACTTAAAAAGCAGTAACTCTTTTTCTCCACTCACCTACATGCTGGATTCATAGACCTCAGCACTGACCTGTCTCAGTGACCAAGGAGTGGTTCATGGGGGCCCCTTCTTGGTCAGTGGCAAGGGGCACAGAACCTGTGGGCCAGGAAAGTAAAGAGGAGATTCTTGTGGGTTGTGTTCGGGAACTGCACTTTGACCCCATGAGGTTTCATGGACAAAGCCCTCCCTGACTTGCAAAGGCCCTGGGTTCTGATTGCAGCTCCAGCACTTAGCTTGTAAAACAAGGAAACTCTGAGCATCAGTTTCTTTACCTACCACTTAGAGGATTAAAATCATGTCCATCTCTAGAATCCTGCCTTCATGTCCCTACAGGTCACCCACAGCTAAGAATTCTCTTCTTTCCTTTCCAAATAGGAAAAATAAATAAATAGATGCACTTTCTGACAATAGGCGGACACATAGGAATGTTTTTTTCCAACCAACCTCAAGGTCTTCACTCTATTAAAGTTGGGCCTGGAAACTATATAAAAGTCAACTGTAAAATGCCCGTTTACAACTGGTTGTGCATGCTCACTCAGTCACGTCTGACTCTTCGTGATCCCTTGGGCTGCAGCCCAAGGACCAGGACAGCTCCTCTGTCCAGGGGATTCTCCAGGTAAGAGTACTGGAGTGGATTGCCATTTCCTCCTTCACGGGACCTTCCCACCCCAGGGATCAAACCCAGGTCTTCTTTATCTCATGCATTACAGGCAGATTCTCGACCACTGAGCTACTGTGGAAGCCCTTAGCACTAGTTAGCATCTAATAAAAGCATGAGGTGGATTGCGTTGTAACCCAGCTTGGCAGAGCCTCCCTGCTTAGAGTCTTTCGTGGGTGCCCTTGCTCTCCACCTGGCAGTTGCTATCTTTACAAATATGCTCACGGGTTCTCACCTGGGCTGCTGAATTGGCTTTCTAAATACAGCATCTTTGCCCTATTTTGTCAGCCTCCCGTGTGTCCTTCACGGTGTGCTCGAGTGTCCTGGGGAACGATTGGCTGTGCCCTGATGGCTGAAGGAACTTCTGCTGGTTCTACTTCCCGCTTTCTCTCCTAGCCCCTCTCTTGGTCTTGATACCTGGGTCGCCCTCCTGCAGCCAAATAGTCGGATTCTTTACAGCTTCTCCTTTCAGTCTTCTTCACTTGTGTATATAACAGTGGAGAGATGCTGACAGCCCCACTGGGTCCTTCAGATCCCAACATGTGTGCCATGGATCCCAGGAGGGTATACAGGGATACCTAGGCATAGGGGTCCAGGCAAAGCTTCCCAGATAGAGGAAATGACATCTGCTGAGGCTTGGAGGCAAGAGAGAACATGGTGTTCAAGAGGCATTATTCTTCTTTTCTCTGTGATATTTGGTTATAAATAGGTTTTTCATCATGAAGTGTACCTGTATCATTAAAAAAAAAAGTCTGACAAATAATGCTCTGATGTGTTTTTCTTCTCCCATTTCATTAAAATGCTGATCTTGACCAACTAAATTATTTTCACACCTCAATAAAATCCATCAGTGAGGCTGAAAATTAAAAAAAAAAAAAGTCAGTTTAAAGTACATACTGGGTGGATCCCAGGGTGTGAGGAGTCCTATGGTGAAGAGACAGCAGGAAAGGAAAACAAAATCAAATCCTGAAGTGCTTTGGCCCCTGGTTGAGTGTGTCTGTTGTTAGCTTAGAAGCCACAGAAAGCCATTGAAGGATTTAGGTAGTGGGTACTTGGAGTGTGATGTAATAGTCTTGCTGCAAACCAGGGAAGCCCTCAAATTTTTTTTTTTTTTTAAAGCAAGTGCAGAAATACAGTTAGAGGATTTTTTTTTTTTTTAATAAGAGCTGTGTTATACTGTCCTAGGGAGGAGGAAATGGCAGCCCAGTACTCTTGCCTGGAAAATCCCATGGACAGAGGAGCCTGGCAGGCTACAGTCCATGGGATCTCAGAGTCGAACACGATTGAAGTGACTTACCGTGTGTTATCCTAAATGAGGAGAGATAGAGTTAGAGTAGAAGGTGGTAGTGGAGATGGGGAAGTTGACTTTGAAGCTAGTGAATGGACAGAATTGGCAGGACTCATTGATGGTGGATCTGGAGTGTAAGGAACAGAAGAGGGCAAGTTAGGGAGCCCGCACGTATAGACTATAGAGCAGGACTGCCTGTGTTTAAACACCCGTCTTGCTAAATGTTAGCTGTGTGATCTTGGGCAGTTAAGTTACTCTGAGTCTCAGCTTCCTTATATCTAAAATAGAGGTAACTGTTGTTGCTACACTACAGAGTTACTGTAATATTAAGAATTAAGTGATAAAACACCTTAAACAGTGGCTGACAGATGGTAACCATTGAACAAATGGTAGCGATTGTCAGTCTTATTCTTTTATTTCCCTAAGAATCAATATTGTTTCCTTCTGTAAATTCTCCATAGTTCTTGGTATTGTAGTTTCCACAGTCTCTAGCTTTTGGTAATATGTGAGGCTTACCAAAGGCTCCAATTTCTGGAGAAACTGGAATCCAGTTTCTCTGACACTGAGCTCTGATAGTGCAGGGTTCCAGTAACTACGTTCTTTTCTCTTCCATAATGACTTTGAGGTTAAAGGAATACTATAGTATTCAAGGAATACTATATATATGTTGAGGTTAATTTGTTTGAAGCACGTAGGGACTTCTGTTGTTGGTTGTTTCATGAGGGAATCTAGCCTTGCTGCTCCGAGTATGGACCCCAGACCATCAGCCTTGGCATTGTCTGGGAGCTGGTTAGAAATACAGAATCTCAAGTTCTCCCTCAGACCTACTAATCAGACTCTGCATTTTAACACCGTTTCTAGGTGGTCCTCGTGCACATCAAAAGTTAAGGAGCAAGGACTTCCCTGGTGGTCCAGTGGTTAAGACTTCGCCTTCTAGTACAGGGGATATGGGTTTGCTCCCTGATCAGTGAGCTAAGATCCACATGCCTTGCTGACAAAAAAACAAAGCGTAAAGCAGAAGCAATATTGTAACAAGTTAAATAAAGACTTTGCGTAAAGCAGAAGCAATATTGTAACAAGTTAAATAAAGACTTTAGAAATGGCCCACATCAAAAAATCCTTAAGTAAAAAAAAAAAGAAAGGAGTTAAGGAGCATACTCTTGGGAGCCCATAGAACATTGCATGTGCTTGGATTTCTGCCACAAGCATGCGATCTCAAATAGCTTCCTCACCCAGATTCTATCAGCGTGATTTTAGAGCTCTTTGCACAGCTTTTCTGTGGCTGTAGTAGAAATCCCATGACCTAATTGGTTGATGCTGAGTTATTCCTTCTCCTCTGAAATAGGCACCCCACACTTTGGCCATCATATGCTCCCAGTACAAAACCAGGGCAGGTATTTAAACAGGGAACTCAAACTGTCTATTGCATCAGGGTTCAGATGAGTCTGAATAGGACTGAAACTAAAACCCCAGCATCAGCTCAAGTATCCCTTCCCTCAAATGTAGATGAAATGGGCTCAAATCACTCCTCTATGTCCTAGCTTATGCCTTCTTGCCATCCAGATTTTTGAATTTTGCTCCATACAACTGGGGCTTCCCAGTGGCTCAGTGGTGAAAAACCCGCTTATCAATGCAGAAGACGCAAGAGACTCAGGTTCGATTTGTGGGTCGAGAAGATCCCCTGGAGGAGGAGATGGCAACCCACTCCAGTATTCTTGCTTGAAAAATTTCATGGACAGTGGATCCTGGTGGGCTACAGTCCACAGGGTCACAAAGAGTCAGACAGGACTGAGCAACTAACACACACACCCCTGCCCCGCCGTGTAATTGACATTCTCTTGGCCATCTGGCGCTCCCAGCTACTGTGTTAGCTGGGTTGGTTTAGTTTATGGATCAGTGTGCCCATCCTTGCGTACTATCCTTCTACTCTGTGTCAACACAGATTAAAAACAAACAAACAGAAACACTCACACAAGACCTTCTGTGTGTAAGACAAATAACAGGTTTGGGGAAATGGAAAGGACCTACATCACAAATGCGAACAGTTTATTGGTAGAATATTAGCAAACCCTTGCCTAAAAATACTCCTTGGACATTTTTACAATTCAGATCCAGCTTCCTGCCTCATCTTTTTGCCCTCCCCTCTCCCCCTACTTACTTCTGTGCAATCTCAGAAAGAAAATTGGTGGAAGAAAAATGCCCCATTCTTTCCATTTTTAGTGCAATATAATTTAGTATTTAGGCTGCCTTTGTAACCCAGACTCTGCTGAAGCTTTGAAAAGACTGCCCGTGATGCCAAGCAGTCAGAAATGGTGTGAACTCCTTCAGAAACACATGCGCTGAGCACGGGAGATGAGGGGCTTGTCCAAGGAAATTGGATGTTGTTGCCAAAGAAAGGATGTGTGCCTGCTGGGCAGCCACAAAGCAAAAAATGTTTACTTGTGGGAAGAGTAGCCTTCTCTTCCCTTTGTGTTTCTGACTCATTGTCATCTTTCCTTGGTTCGAATATTTATTCACTTGTGTTGGCACTTACTGGTGGTTATTAAGTACCTAACAGGCACGAAACCCACCATTCAGGGATTTATATACTTTAACTTTAAAAATATGATGGCATTAGCAAGATAAGTACTATTATTGTCACTGTACAATTGAAGACACTGTGTTTATGCAATTTACATGGTTTAGCCACAGAGACACAGCTAGTTAAGTAAGTGCCTATGTAAATTTTTACATCTGTCTTTCCTAGACTACTATGAGCTTTTAAGAAAGCAACATCCATGTAGTCTTCATATGTGGCTTTGAAGTGCTTGGTCCTATGGTCTGTTGTAGCAGCTCAATCATTGTTTGGTTTGAACAAGTACTTTTGTTGCAGGAAGGGGGATCCCTTCCAGGGCCTGAAACTGGGCTCTTGTCTAACACTCGGAAATGAATTGTCCGAGGAGACACATGTGCTGACAAAGCAAGAGATTTTATTGGGAAAGGGCACCCGGGTGGAGAGCAGCAGGGTAAGGGAACCCAGGAGAACCGCTCTGCCGTGTGGCTGGCAATGTCGGGTTTTATGGTGATGGGATTAGTTTCCGGGTGGTCTTTGGCCAGTCATTCTAATTCACAGTCTTTCCTGGTGGCGCACGCATCGCTCAGCCGAGATGGATGCTAGCGAGAGGGATTCCGGGAAGTGGACCAACACGCGGTGTCTCCTTTAGACCTTTCCCGAACTTTCCGGTTGGTGGTGGCTTATTAGTTCCTTATTCCTTATCAGGATCTCCTGTCATAAAACAACTCATGCAAATGGTTACTAT
Source organism: Oryx dammah (assembly GCF_014754425.2). Lineage (NCBI taxonomy): Eukaryota > Metazoa > Chordata > Mammalia > Artiodactyla > Bovidae > Oryx > Oryx dammah. The sequence continues at coordinate 15,117,851 of NW_024070196.1, forward strand.
GGTACCTGGCCAGGGTGGGCAGTTTCAATCAGTGTGCTTCCCCTAACACTTTAAAGCACAAGAGATGAGAGGAAAACCTAGTTTCTTGGCTGTCAAATTAAAAATTCACACACACACATATATATTTCATGATAGAGATGAGAGAGGTAGGGGAGAAAAATCTTGAAAAGAACTCTTACTATTCAGGTAAGTTCCCTTATCTCAGAGCAGTTTAACTCTCCCACCTCAAAGGGATTCAAATAAAGAATGAAGTATGACTGCTTCCGTGAGCCACTTTCCTACCAAGATTACTAACATCCTGGCTTGCTCATTTTGAGTTCACAGACCTTAATTATGTAGCACACAGCATGAATCATCCTGTCTGTTCCTACAGAGAATACCAATTTGTCTTGCAGACAGTGCAGCAAAGCCACCACAAGAAACCATGAGGGAGAAAGTACCATAGACCCTCCCCTGCCCACCAGGCGGGGAGCGTTTCCTCTCTGAGGTGATAATAACCTGTCCTTTGACCACCACTGGGAGGGCAGAGCTCTGATACTTGATGCGTTTTGTTTTGTTTTTCTTAATTATTATTATTATTTTTTTTTGCCCTGTGTGGCATGTGGGATCTTAGTTCCTTGATCAGGGATCAAACCTATGCCTCCTGCATTGGAAGCATGGGGTCCCAACCGCAGGACTATCAGGGAAGCCCCTAACACTTAATTGTTTTAATCACAGTCAATGGCCTTGCCATTGTATAAACCTGGACAAGTTATTTGCCCCCCAAGGCTCCCAGGCATCTCATTTTACACAAAAGGGTGTTTTTTTTTTTTTTTTAAGTGAGAATTCACTGTTCCGTTAGAACAGGCTTCAATGCAGCTGGCTTCTTTGTGCGGGAATGCCATTTCCCCCACTGCTTACTACATTGGGCTGTTGCCTTATCTGTTTATTGACGTGGGAACCAAAGCAGAAGGGAACACTTCACCCACCTGGAATTTAGTAGATCCCTCAGAGGTTCAGGGACACAGCCAGGAAAAGCTATTCTCAGGAAGTGAACAAGTAAGACTCAAGAACTGTCACAGCCCCAGACCTTATACCCAAAACCTGTTCTCCTCAGTTAAGACAGACCAACAGTTTACTCACCCAGATCTCTGTGACGTCCATGTCTCACTATCTAAAGCATGAGTTCTCTAAGTCAGGTTCAAACTTGAATTGATTGAGGAGCTATAATAGGAAGCAGGCATCCTCCGTCCCTGCAACTCTATTTACTTTCAAAGTACAGTAAGTCCCCTACATAGGAATGAATTCCATTCTGAGAGCACATGTGTAAGTCCAGTTTGTCCGTAAATCCAACAAAGTTAGTCTAGGTACCTAACTAACACAATTGGCTATATAGTACTGTGCTGTGATGGGTTTATAATACTTTTTCACATAAATAATACATAAAAAACAAACAGAAAAAGAAAACACTTTTAATCTAGTACAGAACCTTGAAAAGTACAGTAGTATAGTATAGCAGTTGGCATACTGGGGCTGGTATCAAGTGAACAGGCAAGAAGAGTTACTTACTGGAGGAAAGAGAGAAGAGCTGAAAGACTGCCTGCAAGGGGAGTTGAGGGCAAGCTGCAGTTTCACTCACACCAGACATTTATGAAACACATATTAGCATCTTTGAAAGCTGACAACTTGAAGGTTCGCATGTAGGGAACTTACTGTATAGTCATGCTGGACAGGAGATAACAGACAGCGCAGTATCCCTGCCATTCCATATTCCCCTTGTCTGCCTCCCATGGCTCTCGGCTTCCTGGACCATCCTCCTCCTTGGCGTCTTTTTGGTTCTTGCTTCCCCTCCGCACTTTGGCTCTGCACCTTGGGCTCCAGCATTTGGTTAGACCCCCTGAGTGAGGTTCAGTTAGTTTACCCTCTGCATTTTCAGTCACTCTTCTATTTTCCCTGAGTGTTCCCCAGATCCTGACTTCCACCCCTCACCCTCTGATGACCATGGGCTTCCTATACCCTCCCTCTATGGCAGAACAGCACTGGTCATCACCAGAGGGCACTGTCATGGCCTGGAGGAGATCGAATAACCAGCCACAGTGAGGAGGGTGAGCACAGAACCTAACAAGAAGGATAGAGAAAAACTATTAACAAAAAGAGGAATAACGAAAAGCCCAGGTTGTGGTGTACAGTGTGGGGTGTTTGAAATGTTACTGATTCTAAGCTCACACTGTTTGCATGTGACAGGCCAGTAATCGAGAGACAAGCTGTTGGGACGAGGAACAGTGATTTTATTGAAAAAGTGAGCAAACCACAAAGATGGTTTCGCGTCCCAAAGAAACATCTTGTGTGAGTTAGAATTCAGGGTCCTTTTATACTAAAAGGGGAGAGAATAAAGTCAAACATTTCCTGGTTCCGTCAGCCTCCAAAGGCGATGTGTTAATTTCATCCTCCTCCTGGTCATTAACAGGTGGGCATGGTCAAAGCTAAACAAAAGTATTTTAACGCTCATTACCTGAGAGGCAGGATTCACAGAGATGGGCCCTTACATACAATAGAATTTAAGCTTACAGGCAACATCCCTTTAGTGATTTACTTGTAGTGGAAGACAAAGGGTCTTCCCTATTACAGAAAGGACCCTGAAGAAATTGGGAGACCTGAGGTAGGTCACTGTTACACATTACATCATATTCCTCCTGTCTCGTCATTAGCCTCCTCATTTTTAACTGAAAAATCTAGTCAAGCTCTCAAGTCCTCTTTAATGCTGACATTCAGTCATTCTAGCACCCATAGAAAGAATACATTTCTGAGGATCTCACAGACATGATTTTATTGCAGCCCAATGTGATAATTAATATTCACCATAATAACTCTGGGTCATCAGGAAAATGACATTATGCCCAATGCACTTTTAAGGAAGACCTCATAAAGGTTAATACGTTTTAGAATGATTTTCTGTCAGCATGTTAAATGGAAAAAGCGTATATTCTATTTGCTCCCACCCTGTTATGCTGAAAATATGCAGTCCAGAATGATGACACTTTTTAGGATTCTGTAGAGTGCAGCATAATATATCTATACAGCACTTGATCAAGATAACTGCTTTATACTAAAGTGTTTACCAATAATAGAAAAGTTTTCCAGATTAAACAATTTAGATGGATTGCCATGGAGGTTTGTTTTACCATTAACACATATTGTAAGTTTCAACACATTAATTTCATGTCATATTGTCTTTCCTCTACAAGATAGACCCATCTGGGTTGACCTTTTCTCTGACTAATTTATATATTGATTTTATCACTTACTTCAGGAAGGAGATTTTTCCTTTGATGACTTAAACGTTTTTTTCCCTATCCTTTTTCACATTCTTTTCCCATTTAAGTCCTTACAGAATATTGAGCAGAGTTCCCTGTGCTATACAGCAGGTCCTTGTTGGTTATCTGTTTTAAACAGAGCAGTGTTCTGTTTGGATGTTGATATTCTTTGAAGTGTTTTGACTGTTGTTGCATTATTGACAGAAAAGCTTAAAATACTCAGATCACAGCTTAGAATGTTCACTCATTCGCCATCAAGTCATTAGTCTCTCAGTGTTGCGTCCTGGAAATATTGCTTTGGAGTGACTGGTGTGAATGACTTGGTTCTTCAGTTTTTAAGTATTTCAGGGGGAGAGCCCTGCAGTCACGATATTGTAGCCATGCATTCTGGGAAACAAACTCACTCAGAAGGACCATGCAGATAGCGGAGTGCAGTTTATTACACCGGTAGGCCCAAGGCTGAGTCTCCTCTTAGCCAAGGACCCCGACCAGCATTTGTGAAAATCTTTTATACCTCATGTGCATGTGTCTGAACCCACCACTCCAAATTCCTTGAGACTTGCATAAACCAAGGAAAATACAATCCCAGTAACCCTATCATTCACGTGCTATGTGCTCCCGTGCTCAAACAGTCAAACAGTTAGCCAATAATCAATAAACCCGAGGTTACACTCTGATAGATACAGAAAAATTTATGGCCTGTCTGGAGGAAGGGGTGATTAGTGTATGTTTTCTCTTAGGCGATGAGTAACCTAGATATGAACTTCAAGGTTCCCCTGTCTGGAGGGGGTCTTATCCTTCTGTTGTTGTTTTCATAGAAACTAAACACAGAGTTCAGAGTCCATTGGAAATGTGGCTGAGCATGATCACCATGAACAGGCCTAAGATGGAGTCCAGGCGCTATGAATTCCTTCTTCAACTACAGAGGAATTTGAGACAGTTTTTAACCTTTCCTCTGGGCTTCTCTGCAAACTTACCCCTGCTCAGAGTCACAAGCTGTTACCTCTTCAACTGTGACCTGTGTTAATAACAATCTTTAGCTTTTAAATCTCTTTGCAAAAAACAATGAAGGATGTTTTAGTTTTTTTTCTTCAATCTTTAAGAAGGCAGTCTCTCAAATAAAATATGGTGGTGATCAATGCATGAAGTTGGGTTGTGGCTACCTGAATATTACAGAACCAGTGATTTTTCTATGGGCTTCCATAATATTTAAGGGCTCCCCTGGTGGTTCAGTGGTAAAGAATCCACTTGCTGATACAAGAGTTGCAGGTTCAATCCCTGGGTCAGGAAGATCCCCTGGAGAAGGAAATGGCAACCCACTCCAGTACTCTTGCCTCCAAAATGCTATGGACAGAGGAGCCTGTAAGACCCCAGTCCATAGGGTCACAAAAGAGTCAGACATGACTTAGCTACTAAACTACGACAACAAAATTTTTAGTCTCAAGAGACCAAATATATGAGATTCTAAATTCGTCTCCAGATTTGTTCTCCACAGATAAGGAAACATGATACAATAGAAGCAAGAAGATATTCTTTTAGTATAAATAATTGGCGATGGTATTTTCCTTCCAGGAAAGGTGGAAGCAGCCTTTTCCTGCCAGCCAGAATATGCCCCTATCTCAGCACTGTGCCACTTCAGCCAAGTCACTTAACCTTCATGGTCCCTAATTTTCCTGAGATGTAAAATGAGGTATAAACTCGGTGACCTCTGATGGACCATTTGGCTCTTTCACTCTCTGAATCGCTAGTGAGCCACAAGATGAAGGTCACTCTTCTTTTGCCAAACGTTGCTAATTGGATGGCAGGGGATCGGTGTAGAGTGATGGAGGTACCCTTAGGTAGTTATGGTAGTTAATGTTTAACTAGTGCCTGGACAATTCTGCAAGGGCTTGAGGGTCTGAAAGGTCCTTCAATCCATCTGAAAGAGCCTCAGGAGCTCAGTGGGACGGTTGGAGTATATGCACTCTTTAGTCAGAAGGTTTATTTTAAAAAGGATCTGCCTAGTATTCTCAATGGCTTCTGAGACTCCAGAAATATATTTGCATATATATTATTGATTTGAGTGTAAATTATCTCTTTGATTTTGTAAGGAGTAACTGTTCAGCTTTTTGAGGGCTTATTTGCTGTCCTATTTGCCTTGGTAAAAATGTACAAAACGTATTAAAAAAAAAAACAATGGAATCAGGAAAAGAGGAACAAAGAACATATGTATTGCTCTACAATAGGAAATGTACAGTCAAAAGTCTGATTTGAAAGAACATACTCCAAAATACTCCAGATGAGATTATATCATGTGATCTTTAATTTTGAACAAGAGCATAAGATATTAATAATGTTTGCATTGGACTGGTAAAATTATAGGTGATTTCTATATTCTTTATTTTCACATTATTAAAAAAGCATGTATAATTTTTATAGACTGGAAAATTGAATGTATGGGGAATAGAACATTCCCTTAGGGTTTCTCTGTGTACTTAAGGGTGTAGTTTGCCCAAGTTGTGTCACTGTTGAGTAATGTGACCGTTTTCTATTTTAGGATTAATAAAAAAGCATTTTAAAACTTACTTCAAAACATTGAGGATTCTATTTTGACTTAACAATAATAGATTACAAATATATTCCTGAACAACTTTTAAGCACTTCCACTTTCACTCTTCACAGTGACTCTTTTAACATCTTTATGGCAACATGACGTTAGCACCCCTCCAACTGGTAAGAGGCTTATTAGCAAGGGGAGCCTTCACTGTGCCCCTCCAGTCTCCTAGATTGCTCATTTCGGGAGGTATACTCTGGCCAAATGCTATCAGTTGTATTTTACTCTATCCAATAAACAATTCTAGTTTCAATGAAACAAATTGACTCTGAGAAATGAATATCTCAGTCATTTCTTCTGAAGTTTACAGCCCAGATTGCTTAAACTACAAGCCATTTTTGCATCTGTGCTAGGTCTAACATCTATTGTTGCTTTCACGGGCAAGATTGGATAGTATGTGACAGAGAATGTAACTGAAGGTAAAGGAAGCTTCATGTGAGCTTCCCAGACAGCCAGGGCTGGAGTTCCACAGTGCACATGTGTATCTTCTTTGCCTCTGTTTCTCTGTGGCTATCACTGAGTTGAGTTGAGAGTTTCATCTCTACCTCCATCTCTCAGTGATGTTGAGTGAGTAACTCTGTCACCTCCTTTGTGCCTTGGTTACCTTCTCTTTAGAGAAGAGTAGTGGGGAGAATATATTACCTACCCCATAGGGCTGATGAGAGCATTTATGCACATTTCCACTGTAAAGCCTTCAGGACATGGCATTTCTTTGGCACCAAAGAAGTATTTAGCTATTAGCTATTACCATTATTATTGTTGTAAAAAGTTAAGCTGTAAATACATCAAATCTTCACCTTATAGGTGCTGCCTCCTTGATATATTGCATTATTTTTTTAAAGGTTTTTGTTAAATTTGTTGCAGCATTGCTTCTGTTTTATGCCTAGGTTTTTTGGCCATGAGGCGTGTGGGATCTTAGTTCCTCAACCAGTGATTGAACCGGCACCCCTGCATTGGAATGTGAAGTCTTAACCCTGGGATCACCAGGGAGGCCCCAATGTATTGCATTCTAATCCTGAAAACCCATAACTCTTTGGGCATTAACATAGATACTTTTATATAAACCATTTTTTCCTACACACCTATAATCAGGGGCTCTCAGATTCATATTCAAGAATTCTGTAAATAGGATATGTAACTGAAAAAGTACAACCGCCAGCATGTAACCATAAAACCCACTGGACTTTGTTTTCCACCATCCATGTAAAATACATTCAGTCAGAGAAGTGTTTCCTCCATTACTGGATGAAACTTTCAACAAGTTTATTACTCTTGGATAATAAGAAGTCCTAGGATCACTTTATATAAAAAAATACAGTCTTGATTCAGAAACTAGGTTGCCTAGTCTAATACATTAGTCCACACTCAATCTTTATTTGGTCGCTCCTCCAGCTGAGACACAGTTTTGGAGGGTCACCTGCCTGCAGCAATTGATCAGTCCCTTCCATCTTCATGCCAGTCCCTTCTTCCCTCCTTCCCTCCCTGATGTTGCTTCCAACCCCACCAGAGTCAAAAGAGGGCGAGAGGCGGAGGGAGCGTCAGGGCATGGAGATCGGTCTTTCTTTTTAAAAATTAATTAAACTTTCAATTGAAGGGTGATTGCTTGACAAGGTTTTGTTAGTTTCTACTATACAACCATATGAATCAACTGTAAGTATGTATCCCCTTCCTCTTGACCTTCTGTTCCCCGACTCATCTCACCCCTGTAAGTCATCACAGAGCACTGGGATGGGCTCCCTGTGTTACACAGCAGCTTCCCACTAGCTGTGAGTGTTACACGTGGTAGCATGTATGTGTCAACACTACTCTCTCAATTCGCCCCCCCCCACCTGCCCCTCGTGTCCACAGGTCCACTTGTGTGTGCATCTCTATTCCTGTACTGCACATATGTTCATCAGAATCATCTTTCTAGTTTGTATATGTATGTTAATGTATATTTGTTTTTCTCTTTCCGACTTTCTTCACTCAGTGTGACAGACCTTAGGTTCATCCGCATAACTACAGATGACCCAATTTTGTTCCCTTTGATGGCTTAATAATATGGGTACCACATCGTCTTTATCCATTCATCTGTCCGTGGACATCTAGGTTGCTTCCATGTCCTGGCTGCTGTAAGTTGTACCATGATGAACACTGGAGTACATGTGTCTTTTTTGAATTATGCTTTTCTAAAGGTACATGCCCAGTAGTGGGGTTGCTGGGTCATATGATAGTTGTATTTTTAGTTTTTTAAAGAATCTCCAGACTCTTCTCCATAGTGGCTGTATCAATTTTTTTTTCCCATCAGCAATGCAAGAGGGTTCCCTTTTCTCCCCATCTTCCCATGGAGACCATTCTTTTTTGAGTGACAGCATCACAGCTTACTTTGTTATTTTTTGTCCTTGCAGGAGGGGTTACGGAGAAGGAAATGGCAACCCACTCCAGTGTTCTTGCCTGGAGAATCCCAGGGACAGGGGAGCCTGGTGGGCTGCCGTCTCTGGGGTCGCACGGAGTCAGACATGACTGAAGCGACTTAGCAGTAGCAGCAGCAGGAGGGGTTACAAAATTTTTTCTTCCATGGATGCTTCTGTAGATTCTTTAGAAGGTTCCCTCTGATAGCAATGTCACAGACTTGGAGAAAGGGTTCCATCCATCCAGCTGGTGAAACCACTCTGCCTGTGGTGACTCTGCTACATAGCCTCTTTCTATTCTCTTTCCCCTGTCTTTTTGTTCTTGAAGTAATAGTCCTTCTTGGCCAGCTCTTCCACATCTGATTCACAAAAAACACCCACAGATTTGTTCTGATGAGTTCTCTGTTCAGAGAATCAAGGTGATTCCAACCCATCAGTAACACTCGTGATTATGCTGCCAGAGCAGTTACTCATTCCATCTCTCTCTCCTTAGCGTTTTCAGGAAGAAGTCAGACCCTGGTCCACCATGCTCCCCCAACACCCAGCACAAATAACCTACAGCAGTCACACTTTGCAGTGTTCCCAGGTGTCCGAGGAGCCTGGCAGACTGAAGTCCATAGGGTGGCAAAGAGTCAGACACAGCTGAAGTGACTCAGCACACACAGGCACACGTTACACTTTCTGAGGAACCACCTTGAAGAGCTTCTCCCTAGGTTTCAGTTACAGGGTGCAATTTTCTCCAAAGAAAACTTCCACACAGACTTTTCTTCTTCTTCCCCATATTAGACCTTTAGGTAGAATGGGGGCATCTGTAGCCTTGTGGCTGGCTCGTGAGGGGGGGTGGGGGGGTCTTTTCTGAGGCTCCCCCTGGTGGACACATACGCACTTACATCGATGCCTTTTATCTCGAGAGTCTGTTATATCAGTGCGGGAGAGTTTCTTTCTCGAACAGATAAGACTTTTTCATATAGTTTTAAAATAGTTCAGAAATGTTTCAGTAATTTTGTCCAACATGAAACTATTGAAACATTTGCTAAGGCCACAGAAAAACCTATGCATTTTAAAGTTTGGATAATGTTTGAAGATCTGAAGAGGAAAAAGTGCTCAGCAATGAACAGCAAACATTACTGAGCATCATTGGGAGCTTTTTTTTTTTTTTTTTATTCTTTTAATGCTGACTCTACAATTCAATTCTAAAATTAAGAAAAAAGAACACATATGACAATGAAGTAAAGTGACCTTTTTAGCTACACAGCTTGAAGTTTCACTAGTGGATTTAGCTCTATCAGAAAGAAAGGTTCCATTTTATTTTCTGCTTATCATCCACAAATGTAATAGATTATAATGCTAAAGGGGAATTAATCGTGTGACAGTGGAAATAGTTTGCATAAAATTCATTTACTTGAAAATTACTCATATTTACCAGATTTGCAGTTCGCTAAAGAAGTGGTATGGTACCAGCAGAGTTAAACCATAGAACAAAGCACACCACTAAGCTTAATTGGAAACAGCATTTATGCAGTGATTGAAATAGAAAGATGGGAAATGTGGACAACTGCAATGTTTTCTGTTGGGATTAAGGCATTTAAATATATGAATATTATACTTTAATTTGTAAGTGTAAACAAGATGCACTTTAAATCATGAAAAAACATTGATATTTCAGAAATGGGCTTCCAGTTCCAATGAATGTAATTTTTTAGACCCAAGAACTATGATATTTCCAGAGGGATTTTTTCACTTTCGATAGTGAGGAAGATACTGTTTTTGAGCATGTAAATATGCATTTCTTTCCTCTCTCTGAACATCTGCTACCTTTATTTTATTATACAATCAAACCAATTGATGCTAATTTTGAACAAGGAAAATTTACAGTGTTTATACGGTGTAAAAGACTTATTCATGCAGTGAGTTTTCATTGGGATACACAGCATCTTATTTTGTCTTACTGAGTTATGCGTGTTACAAGAATACAATCTAGTTATTATTGATCTGGCAAAATGACTTCATTGGTTTACAATATCCCCAACTCAAGAAGGAAATAAGCTTCATATGCAATTTGTTATTTAAAAAAAGTATCCAAGAGCTGTGGATCTGGAAGTCAAGATTCTTTTGAATCCTAAGAAGAGAACAGTATTTCATAAAATTAACTCTTTAATATTTGACTCCATGTTCCTGAATTGTGTTTCAGATGCCATCCTAAAAATTGCTTCATGTGTATTAATTGAGAGCAATGAAGATTAAAGATGGGCAGACATTTAAATTTTATATCAAAGATGAGGTTCAAATAATCTGCTAGTTTTTCTTATAGTTTTCAAATATGAAAATGAGATGATTTATTCATTTTGGTAAATAGGACTGTGTATTATCTCATGGAGAAGGAAGGTTTTCATTATTCCTTCAGTAAGATCTAATCAGGAGATGGAAATCACACATTAATTTGAACAGAGAAAGTTTAGTGTAAGGAATGATCAACTGTAAGGGAGAATTGGAACAACTAATAATATGAGAATAGTGCGGACTTCCCTGGTGAGACAATGGCTAAGGCTTTAGATCCAAACACGGGACCTGGGATCGATCCCTAGTCAGGGAACGAGATCCTGTATGACAGCAACTAAGATTTCGCATGCTGCAACAAATGAACATCCTGGAGGCTGCAACTAAAATCCTGTGCACCCAAAATGAATTTTAAAATGTTTTTTAAAAAAGAATAGTGGACAGAAGGAATAGTCACTTTCTCCAGGGCTGAGACAGAGCCCTCAGCAAGAGTTTCCTCCCTCCTGCCTTCAAACCTGAGATTCAGACCTCCGTGGAGGGCAAAACCAGATCCTTACAGGACAGTAGAGAAATTGCTGAGGTTCCTTGCTGGCACAACTGCCCAGACATGTGCCCTCTGGAACTTGTGGGAAATCTACCTTCCCTATCGGAAGGTGGCTCCCCAGAGGCACTCTGCTACAGAACAGCCTGGGAGTTCTGCCAGGTTAAGCTGCTGGGGTGAGTGGTGCTGGCCATCTTGATCTTCAGGAGCTGGATGCAGTTGTCATGGCAACACCTCCCCAGACAAGAGATGTCTCTAAGCCAACCTATTAAATATATTATAATCCCGATATCCCTCTCATTCTTAATTCTTCTCCTTAACGAAAAATTCTAGTTTTTCAGCATTCCTCTAAAATCTGACCCGCTGAAACAAGCAAAGTACTCCACATAGTGATCTTGTTAAATTATTTAAACTCAATTTTCTCCCCCTAAATTTGTACGTATATATGTATTTATCTTAATGAATTTATATATATATATATATATAATGTATATATGTACCTTACATAAATTTATATACTTTATATATATATGCCCAGTCATTCTGTCATGTCCAACTCTGTGGGAACCACTGGACTATAGCCTACAAAGTTCCTCTGTTCATGGGATTTCCCAAGCAAGACTACTACAGTGGGTTGCCATTTCCTTCTCTAGGGGATATTCCTCACCTAGAGATAGAACCCACATTTACTGTGTCTTCCACATTGCAGGCAGATTCTTTACCTGTTACTTTATACATGTTTATGAATATATACATATATATTTTCTAAGGAGAGAAAATTGAGGTGTTCTGGCCACAAAGCCAATATATATGACAGTTTGTGTCCCTTCTTTACACACACACACACAGATATATAATACACACATGTGGGTAAAAAAGAAACATACACTCTTATACACACATCCACACCTGTACACAAGGACATACACATACCTTGTTGTTCAGTTGCTAAGTCATGTCTGACTCTTTGCAACCCTATGGACTGCAGCATGCTAGGCTTCCCTGTGCTTTACCATCTCCTGGAGTTTGCTCAAACAGGTCCATTAAGTTGGTGATGCCATCCAACCTTCTCATCCTCTGTTGTCCCCTTCTCCTCCTGCCTTCAGTCTTTCCCAGCATCAGGGTCTTTTCCAATGAATTGACTCTTCATATCAGGTAGCCAAAGTATTGGAGCTTCAGCATCAGTCCTTACAATGAATATTTCCTTTAGAATTAACTGGTTTGATCTCCTTGCTGCCCAAGGGACTCTCAAGTCTTTTCCAATGTCACAGTTCAAAAGCATCAACTCTTTGGCACTCAGCCTTCTTTATGGACCAACTCTCACATCCAGACATGACTACTGGAAAAACCATAGCTTTGGCTATGGACCTTTGTAAGCAAAGTGATGTCTCTGCTTTTTAATAGCTGTCTAAGTTGGTCATAGCTTTTCTTCCAAGGAGCAAGTGTCTTTTAATTTCATGACTGCATTCACCATCTGCAGTGATTTTGGAGCCCCCCAAAATAAAGTCTGTCACTGTTTCCCCATCTATTTGCCATGAAGTGATGGGACCGGATGCCATGATCTTAAGTTTTTTGAATGTTGAATTATAAGCCAGCCTTTCACTCTCCTCTTTCACCTTCATCAAAAGTCTTATTTCCTATTCACTTTCTGCCATTAGGGTGGTATCATCTGCATATCTGAGTTGTTAACACATATCTTGTGGTACATTAAATAGGATGATGCATATAAAGCACTAAATATCACCTCTAGCATACAGAGATAGTCAACACATTATCTGTTACTTTTTTTTTTTTAATCAAGGAAAACTTCCTGTAGACACAGATTGCCTCAGACTTCACCTAGATGACAGGAGTATATCTACGCCCAGATTGCAGTTGAACCCTACAATAGTTGCAGAAAGCAGACAAAGGAGTGAGAGCTCAAGCTTGGAAGTTAGAAAATCTAGTAGCACAATTGCTGGGTTTTTCAACTCAGGTTCAGAGTCTGCACACATATGAGGCTCTAGCCATGAGAGATTTTCTCAGGACCACCCTATCCAGTCTCCATGTGAAGGCATCGTTGAGTCACACAAACTTGACCCCACTATTTGAAAATGAAATAGGCTAGGCTCAAGAAATAAAAGGCAAATCTCTTTAGGGGGTTGGGTTTTCATTTTTTAGGATCTCCACTTCCATTTCTGCCCAAGACATTCAGGACAAAAGGTGATGTGATCATACAATGTCTTTTCTGAACCTGAATTGATTAAATAGTCGTGGACAGTTTTTATTCCATCCTATCCAACTGGATGTGCTTTGATCCCAGGATTATCCAGAAATCCCTTCTTGGCTACTTGATGGATATAAGTACAATGGACCATTTAAAAGGCTTTTCTGGTGGCTCAGAAGTTAGAGTCCACTTGCAATGCTGGAGATCTGGGTTCGATCCCTGGGTAGGAAGATGCCCTGGAGAAGGGAATGATAGCCCACTCCAGTATTCTTGCCTGGAAAATTCCATGGACAGAGGACCCTGGCAGGCTGCAGCCCATGGGGTTGCAGAATCGGACATGACTGAGCGACTAACATACACATGCGTGCTCACTGGATGTAAGTACAAGAGACCAGTTGAAAGTAGAGAGGGCAGTGTTCTCCTTGCCTTCAGTTGGAGGATCTAAATTCTACTGGCCACGAAATTTAGAGATGTAAGGAAACTCTCTTCTGCCTCATGGCAGCAAACATGCTCGTTCTCATGCCAAGTCGCCTCATTTGTGTCTGACTCTTTGTGACCCCAGGACTGTAGCCCAACAGGCTCCTCTGTCCATGGGATTCTCCAGGCAAGCATACTGGAGTGGCTTGGCACTTCTTTCTGCACCTAATCTTCTCAACCCAGGGATTGAACCTGAGGCTGTTAAGTCTCCTGCACGGGCAGGTGGATTCTTTACCTCTAGTGCCACTTTCACTGATCCTCGTCAGTTCCATATAAACTCTATTTTAGTTTGAACTCAATCAGTTCCTAGTCATTCTCCACCCTTCTTGCCTCCACTCTGTGCAGTATTTATGTCCTAGAGGACATTTAGCACATTCTGGAACAAAAGCTGGGGGCCATGGAGACCTGTGTCTCATTTATCCTCTGACCTGACCATGCACACAGTTATCTGACCCTCAGTGGCAAGCTTCATTATGGCATCTCCTGATATTTTGCTGCCTGATGAGAACAGTATGACCCAATATCATTTTCTGCTGCAATATCCATTGTCCTGATCCTAAAGCCCTTTATAGATTCATTAACACTCTCTCTTTCTCTCTCTCCTTCCCTCTCGCTCTTTCCTTTCCTCCCTCTTAAGATCTGTGTTATTCTTGGGACACAAAATATTTGGCTATTCTTCTATAATATTCTCTGATGTGGGAAGCTTTTGTGTTGAGACATTCCCATACAACTTTGTTCCTGAATATTCCTAAGAATCTCCTCCACCCTCTGAAGCATATGGCCAGTAAGTGGGGTATCTTCATGCCCTGATACACCCAAGGATTTCAAATAAGATACTAGACATAGATTTCCTCTGTATTCAATTTTCCTAACATATCTGGAGCAAAAAAAAAAAAAAAAAAAGGTGGGGGGCAAATCAAGGGCTTTTATTTCCCTAAAGCTTATCTTGTTTGTTTTCCAAACTCTTTGGGTTTTTTTAGTCAGATAAGTAATTTTTAAAAAACACATAAATTCAAGCATTTTATACCTTTTGTTTTGTTTTGTCATAAAAATTCCTCCCTAGGCAAGATAAATCTCTAAGCCAATCTATTAAATATATTATAACCCCTATGTCCCTCTCACTCTTAATTCTTCTCTTGATCACAGATTCTAATTTTTCAGCATTCCTCTAAAATTTTCTGAACCAAACCAAATGATCCAGATATAGTTGGGGAGAATTAAGTGAGACTAACAGCCCATGAATTGGAGAGTGCACATTTATTAATATAGCCTAATACTGAGTTAATGTCAGCAGCTGCCTCAAATATTGGCTCATTAAAATCTTAGAGAACTAACACCTGTACATTTTTTTCCCATATAAGTTGCTTTCTTGTTCATACATATGCTACTGAGTATCAAAACCAAAGCTTAGATCAGAATATTAAGTTGTCTACCATGATAGCTTTTAAAATCTTTGGAAAACATGACTCAAGTCTTTTGGTACATTTTCTGATTCATATATATAACTTCGTGTTACCTGTAAATTTAAGAAACTTTTTCTCTGTGTGTATGTGTGTGTATTAGTTGCTCACTCATGTCTGACTCTTTGTGACCCCATAGGCTGTAGCCCACTAGGCTCCTCTGTCCATGGAATTCTCCATGCAAGAATACTGGAGTGGGTTGCAAATCCCTTCTCCAGGGGATCTTCCTGACCCAGGAATTGAACCTGGGTCTCCCACGTTGCAGACAGATTCTTTACCATCTGAGTCACCAGGGAAACCCCTTATCCTCTATATTTGTATTCAAATAATTGATGAAACAGGACCAACCCAGGTATTGCATAGATGCTAAAAGCTCAATATTTCCCAAATGATGTTCTAATTCAGAAGATACTGTTTGGTGCTCTGAGAAGCAAGAATTTCACAATCATTTGCTTTATTGTAGATTCACATAACACATTAGATTTTAAAAACTGAGGCATCTACTAATATAAAGTAAATATTTAAAATTTCATTTATTAAGAAATCGAGTGTATTTTGATGAGGAATGGTATTTTCCTCAGCACATCCTCATATTCTGTAGTCTTTCTCCACAGCTTTTCAGCAATATCATTTTTATTAGTGTTGATGTGGCCCATCTATTCAAGTCTAGAAGCACATACTTATGTTAATTTGATACTGAAGTTAAAAGCTGTGCTTGAAACAGTTATGGTGAGGCCACTGGCTTTAGCAAATAACCTCCCAAATCCTTGTCTTAAAACAGTAAAAGAGTATTGCTTGCTTATGTCACTATCTAATGGATGGTGAGGACTCTGTTCCACATAGTCATTCAGGGATACTGTCACCTTCAATCTGAATGCCCCTATCCTCACCCCATGGCCTTACAGGTCATTTCAGAAGGAGACAAGATTATGGAGAAGGCCCACTGGATACATAGCCGCCTTAGCCCAAAGATTGCTCATCTTACATCCTCTTGGCCAAAAGTTGTCATGATGCTGACCTAAACAAAAGAGGACCTGGAAATGTCACCCCTACATGGGCACTGCTTCCCATCCACAACTCTGTACTATGAAAGGAAAGAATACCTTTTGGATAATCAGCTAGTCATTTATACTCTAATAAAGAGAAGCGAAAAGCCAAGGAGAAAAGGAAAGATATAAGCATCTGAATGCAGAGTTCCAAAGAATAGCAAGAAGAGATAAGAAAGCATTCTTCAGTGATCAATGCAAAGAAATAGAGGAAAACAACAGAATGGGAAAGACTAGAGATCTCGTCAAGAAAATTAGAGATACCAAGGGAACATTTCATGCAAAGATGGGCTCCATAAAGGACAGAAATGGTATGGACCTAACAGAAGCAGAAGACATTAAGAAGAAATGGCAAGAATACACAGAAGAACTGTACAAAAAGGATCTTCACGAGCCAGATAATCATGATGGTGTGATCATTCATCTAGAACCAGACATCTTGGAATGTGAAGTCAAGTGGGCCTTAGAAAGCATCACTACGAACAAAGCTAGTGGAGGTGATGGAATTCCAGTTGAGCTATTTCAAATCCTGAAAGATGATGCTGTGAAAGTGCTGCACTCAATATGCCAGCAAATTGGGAAAACTCAGCAGTGGCCACAGGACTGGAAAAGGTCAGTTTTCATTCCAATCCCAAAGAAAGGCAATGCCAAAGAATGCTCAAACTACCACACAATTGCATTCATCTCACATGCTAGTAACGTAATGCTCAAAATTCTCCAAGCCAGGCTTCAGCAATACGTGAACCGTGAACTCCCTGATGTTCAAGCTGGTTTTAGAAAAGGCAGAGGAACCAGAGATCAAATTGCCAACATCCACTGGATCATCAAAAAAGCAAGAGAGTTCCAGAAAAACATCTATTTCTGCTTTACTGACTATGCCAAAGCCTTTGACTGTGTGGATCACAATAAACTGTGGAAAATTCTGAAAGAGATGGGCATACCAGACCACCTGGCCTGCCTCTTGAGAAATCTGTATGCAGGTCAGGAAGCAACAGTTAGAACTGGACATGGAACAACAGACTGGTTCCAAATAGGAAAAGGAGTACGTCAAGGCTGTATATTGTCACCCTGCTTATTTAACTTCTATTCAGAGTACATCATGAGAAACGCTGGACTGGAAGAAACACAAGCTGGAATCAAGATTGCCGGGAGAAATATCAATAACCTCAGATATGCAGATGACACCACCGTTATGGCAGAAAGTGAAGAGGAACTAAAAAGCCTCTTGATGAAAGTGAAAGAGGAGAGTGAAAAAGTTGGCTTAAAGCTCAACATTCAGAAAACAAAGATCATGGCATCTGGTCCCATCACTCCATGGGAAATAGATGAATAAACAGTGGAAACAGTGTCAGACTTTATTTTTTGGGGCTCCAAAATCACTGCAGATGGTGATTGCTGCCATGAAATTAAAATACGCTTACTCCTTGGAAGAAAAGTTATGACCAACCTAGATAGCATATTCAAAAGCAGAGACATTACTTTGCCGACTAAGGTCCGTCTAGTCAAGGCTATGGTTTTTCCTGTGGTCATGTATGGATGTGAGAGTTGGACTGTGAAGAAGGCTGAGTGCCGAAGAATTGATGCTTTTGAACTGTGGTGTTGGAGAAGACTCTTGAGATGGGCCCTGGGATTTCTTTGGAGGAAATGATGCTAAAGCTGAAACTCCAGTACTTTGGCCACCTCATGCAAAGAGTTGACTCACTGGAAAAGACTCTGATGCTGGGAGGGATTGGGGGCAGGAGAAGAAGGGGACGAAAGAGGAAGAGATGGCTGAATGGCATCACGGACTCGATGGATGCGAGTCTGAGTGAACTCTGGGAGTTGGTGATGGACAGGAAGGCCTGGCGTGCTGCGATTCATGGGGTCGCAAAGAGTCGGACACAACTGAGCAACTGAACTGACCTGAACTGAACTGAAAGAAGAATTTGTTTTTGTTTCTTTTCTGTTGTTATTTTTGCAACAGAACTCTAGCTAGGAAGAGAATTGCACTTAGAAGAAAAATTTGGATAGCTCTTCAAGGCAAAGAGTAGAATGTCAGGCTCATGCTAAAAACAAAATAAAAAGCAAAACCCCCAAACTCTGGCCAGAATTGTAAAAATATTCTTTTGTTTTGCTGATTATTGAGACAGAATTTGCTTTCTTAGCTTGGGGCTGGGAGCTGGGACAGCTGAATTATCTTGATTGATAGAGAAGAAGAGAGAAGACTGACATTTCAAGAGGACCTTTAGGTATTAGAGGAATAAGGAGGTCTGATAAAGACTGAAGGGAGGACAAGGAAGAAAAACACCAGGGGAAGGCAAGAAGGCAAGAAGCTTTTTAAAATTAGAAAAGTCTTGGGCAAATGGAGGGTAACGGAGTGGGAATGGGGGTAGAGAGAATGAGAGAGAGATTTTTGGAGAATCTGAAACAATGCTTAGATACGTGTTTGGCACAAGAGAAAAATAATACAGGACAAAAAGAGGCATTTGTATAAACCTTACACTCTGTAAACAGAATTTCAATGTCATTAAACATGCTTACAGAGTACACATTATTTTTTCCTACATAATGGCATTTTATCATTAGAGTTCAGTGCAAGAAACAGAAAACAACTCTGGGTACTTTAGGCAAAATGAATTTGACACAAAGATCAGTGCTTAGAAAATCTTTAACAGGCTGCAGGCATGAAAGTCAGGCACCCACCTGGTGCCTTTGGCATCAGACTTTTACACCACCCCAGCTCCAGAGGTCAGGAGCTGCTGCTGCCATAACCACGCTGCTGCCAAAGCTTCCCTATGCCCACCGGGCCAGGGAGGAACTTGGAGTTGAGTGGCTGCTGACACCCACGTGTGTAGGAGCCCATCTGCCCTTTGTACTGTCACCGTCTTCCTCACATTCTCCAAATCTCAGGATGAGACATCTCCTTGGCAGAAGTGAAATTGCATCCCAGAACATCAGAGTCAAAGGAGTGGAGAAAGTTAGATGTTTGCCTTCTTTGTTCAGTATTTCTGACAAGAAGCATAACATAGGCAGGTGATGAAAGGTGATCCGGAGTTGAGCACAGATGTTTTATTTCCATAGTCAATGCTTTTTTCCCCCTGAAATCAGTCATTTCATTAAAAGCTCCGTAATGTATTTTCCTTCTGTATATTATTTCACTGTTTCTAAAAGCTATCTAAAATGTCCTGTCATAAACATGTATCCTCTTCTCCCTATTGTTGTTTAGTCACTAAGTCACGTCCAACTCTTTTGTGACCCCAGTTACCGTAGCCCCTCTAGGCTCCTCTGTCCATGGGATTTCCCAGGCAAGAATACTGAAGTGGGTTACCTTTCCCTCCTTCAAGGAGTCTTCTCAGCCCAGGGATTGAACCCATGTTTCCTGCTTTGGCAGGATTGCCTGCAATCCGATGCTGCATTGGATTCTTTACCACTGAGCCACCGGGGAAACCCTATTAGTCTCCACTTTTCCCGAGAAACTCTTTAATCAAATATCCCAAACAGAAGCACAAAACATACACCAGATTCAAAAGGGCAGTGTTAACATTGGAGCTGGGAATGATGTGGAAGTTTATTCAGTTTGGTCAATGTCCTCCTCACTGGGCTCTCACAGGCAACTTTACTGTGGGAACCAGGGGAGAAACTTTGAGACTCACTGTTCTATATAAAATATTCTAGGTTTTGTTCTCACATCAGCCAGACACAGTGTGATAATGACTAGAGGAGGCCAGGGAAAGGAGGACACAGTAATCTGTGTTCTTGACTTGACTCCTGATAACATCTTTTGATGTTATTGGTCGGTTCAATCCATCAATGCAGGTGTCCTCAGCTACTGTGACCTCCATCATGTATCAGCTATGAGTACTCACCTCATTGACGGACTGGTTGACTTAATACAGATAAATCTTTAAAAGCAGAATAATTCTGCCTGATAATATTCTTCATTCGAATATGCTTTGAATCATGTTCTGCTTTGGTAGGAAATATTTTTGTGTTGCTGTTATGTTGTCCTGTGGATACGTAAGGTAAATGCCATCTGGCTGTTTATGACTTCTCCAGACACACAGGTATCTGGGTGACAAGCTTGGCAAACAGCCAGCTGGTGTGGTGAGCAGCCTGACGCCGCTCTTGTATTCTCAACCTGGAGATCATCCAAACTTCTTGCTTGGAGAATGAAGGAACCTTTCTGGTCTACATCAGCTATCACTGAGCTGTTATCACAAATGACTGTCTCCTCAGCATGATATCTGTGTGTGTGTTTTTGGAGGGGGGTATGTATTGATACCTTATTTTTTCTTATTCAGAAAAGAGGCCTAAACAGAGCTAGGATCAAGTTCATAGCATTTCATTTAATATCTAGCCTCAGCGTGTGTCTCTTTTGCCGGAGTCCAGCTCCAGCAGCCAGGGAATCAGCCTGAAGGGGTGAGCAGTGTCGGCGGAAGATGATGTAGCCTCTGACTCAGTGTGGAACTACATGTTTATTTCAAGCTTCAGGTTTTCTTTTATACTTTGACAAAAGCATTAAGTCAGAGGTTTGACATTTTTAGTTTTCCCCACCCAGATTTATTGTCTCCAGAAATCATTGTTGTCCTACAAACAGAGTTCCAGCTTTGGAGAATCGTCTTTACTATCTATTATCTACTTTCTCTTGTGTGTCCTATACTTAACTTGTGATTACATTGTAACTCATGCCACATTCCTCAGTTTATTTCTTATCTTCTAAATCCTGTTTGCCCCTAGCATCTTAAGATCACTATCTCCTAAAACGGCTTCTAGCTATTCTTAATTATTCCTAAACCCTAAACTCAGCAAACTTCTTTTGCCATAAACATTCCCCTCACAAACAGGTCTCAGATAATAATCCTTCCCATGGTCTCAAGCTGTGGCCTATGTGCTCATCCTGGAACATTCTTTGTAAAGATCCTTGAACAAATGTCAATGGTTATTTTATAGATTATTTTCTGGGCAAAACTGCAGAAGGCTTTGTGCTTTCTCATGCTTCTCTCAAGCACTTTAACATTCTTTCCAGCCAACTCAGCTGAAGAAAGGAAAGAACAAGTCAGAATCACAAGGCCTAACTCCTTCATCGCAGGGCTGTGCCTGTGAGATGAGGAAGAGGGGGTTGGGGCCATGCTTCCATTTTGTCAGTAATGCCTAACGCAGCTCCCAACACTTTCTCAAGCCTCTTTTTTTTTTTTTTTTAAACTGATTCTTTTTGCATTTATTGGCAAGGAATGTGTGATTTCTAACTATGAAGGTTCTTCTGTAGTATCTAAGTGGAAGGAAGTCTTATCTAAATTTGTTGTTGTTTAGTCGCTAAGTCGTGTCTGACTCTTTTGTGACCCCACGGACTACCGCCCACCAGGCTCCTCTGTCAATGGAATGTTCCAGGCAAGAATACTGAAGTGGGTTGCCATTTCCTTCTCCAGGAGATCTTCCCGACCCAGGGATCAAAACTGTGTCTCCTACATTGCAGGTAGATTCTTTACTGCTGAGCCACCGAGGAAGCAGGCAAACCATTTTGTTAAAATAATTCTGAGGAAAGTGTTTTTACAAGCTTCATGCTTATGCCTACAATATGGGTATGTGAATGGATATTATTTATCTTGAAAACAGTTAGAATTTCAAATTGGCTCATTCACCAAGGAGTAATTTATATGCTTCTCAGTATTTATAATAAGAGAACTCTTCAAATTCTTTAAGGTTATACTTAGATTGAATCATATTTTCTTAAACTGGAATATTCATTCAAGGGATTCTTTTGTGATATCACAAAGAATTATGATACCTAGTGTTACAGATATTTAGGCAAAATAATGTGTTTGCTTGAAAGATTATAGCTCTCTCTCATATACATATGTGTGTGTGTATATATATGTATATATATGATCCTGATGAATTTACTAGATCACAGTTAGAATGTCAATATTATTTTTTATAAATTTCTACTCTGTTCCAAGACATTGTTTTTAAAGTATTACCATTTTTAACATACTCCAGATTGTTGGCTGCCCTTTTTGTCATGAGGATTTAACCAATTTAGCAGTCAGTGCTGAACATGTTAATGTTTGAAAAATAATGCTTACAAAGAAAAGGAGCATAGAAAGCCACTTACACAAGGACTTAAGGGCATGGTGAACAATCAAAAGCAAGCTGTGCTTTTTGGTGCCTCTCCTATAAAGGTCATTAGTGATGATCATTTCTCAGAATCCTCAAGTTTAGTTGAGGGTTTTGTTGTTGTTTTTTAAGGTACAAAATGTTTTCAAGAAAGGACTGGGAAGAATACATTTTCCTGAAATAAGAATTTATACATCTCGAACAAGAATTTATACATCTTGAAACTAAGATTTGAACAATTATAGGTAAATCTTAGAATAATTATTAAATATTTCTCGAGTCCGTGTGTTAAGATATTTTTCATCTCTCCTGTGTATGTGTGTGTGTGTGTGTAACTTCTGCTCTGTGAGACTATTACCTTCTATTTGTTTCATTTAGGCAGCATCATATATGTACTCAGCCTCCATCTAAGGCATATTCTTGGGCTTCCCTTTTATGAATCTCGCCTGCCCGCGTTTCCACTGAGGCCCTATTTCTCCCATTCCCCATGTGAACCTCTAGAAACCTACATCTACTGATCACCCAGGACTCAGCAGCTCTCAGTTCTAGTGTATACCACTGTCTTTACTTTGAGAGTTTTCCTTCGCTGTCTATGAATTAATTTGTGTTTTTAAATTAAACACAATTCAGTTCAGTTCAGTTCAGTCACTCAGTCGTGTCCAACTCTTTGCGACCCCATGAATTGCAGCACGCCAGGCCTCCCTGTCCATCACCAACTCCTGGAGTTCACTCAGACTCATGTCCATCAGGTCCGTGATGCCATCCAGCCATCTCATCCTCTGTCGTCCCCTTCTCCTCCTGCCCCCAATCCCTCCCAGCATCAGAGTCTTTTCCAATGAGTCAACTCTTTGCACGAGGTGGCCAAAGTACTGGAGTTTCAGCTTTAGCATCATTCCCTCCAAAGAAATCCCAGGGCTGATCTCCTTCAGAATGGACTGGTTGGATCTCCTTGCAGTCCAAGGGACTCTCAAGAGTCTTCTCCAACACCACAATTCAAAAGCATCAATTCTTCGGCGCTCAGCTTTCTTCACAGACCAACTGTCACATCCATACATGACTACTGGAAAAACCATAGCCTTGACTAGACGGCCTTTGTTGGCAAAGTAGTGTCTCTGCTTATAATCATCCCCTATTTCCTGGAATCTATGCCTAGTAAACTGTTTGAAAATTGTTTGGGATGGCTGGAGTGGTGTTGTTTGGAGAATGGCAAGTAGGAGTGGAAGGTCACATTAAAACAGGGTCAAGTTTGGACCATTACACTCATCCAATGTTGGCCCCATTCAAGCCTCAGATGGAGGTGCTGGCAACTGACTACATATGCTGAAGTTCTAGATGACTGCAGCATGTGTAAGAGACATGGGCCATTTCATTTCCTCTCTGTTTTCTCTCTGGAGTTCAGTGTAATAATGAAGCTCAAGGAGCCAAAGAAGAATTCCAAAGGAGTATTTTGTTTGTTTGTTTTTGGTGCTGTGTGGCATGCAGAATCTTAGTTTCCCAATCAGGGATTGAACTTGTGTCCCCTGAAGGGGTAGTATGTGCATGCTCAGTTGCTCAGTCATGTCTGACTCTTCACCACTCTATGAACTGTAGCCCACCAGGCTCCTCTGTCCATGGGAGCTGAGTCTTAATCATTGGACTTCCAGGGACGTCCCATGGAAAATTTCATTTCAGTGTTGAGGAAGTGGCTTGTGACCTCTGCCTTTAACATTAAAACAGTATATTTGAGTTCAATAAAAACATATCTTTAGGTGGACTATGATGGTTGTTGACATTTACAACACGATAGTGTTCATCAAGCCAAAATAATACTTCCAGAGTTAATCCCTAAAAAATCACCATGTATTGTCTAGACTGTGAATCCTTTTCAAATACCTCTAACTTGATCTGTAGAATTTATCTTATACATCTTATAATTATTGACTAGTATGATCTGTAAGAGTGCTCACTATAAACATTAGATTAAATTCTAAGAATTACATTTGGGTACGATAGTTTGGTTTTTAATCCTTAGAAGATTTGAAAGAAGATGCAAGGTTTTTTTTGTAAAACATCACATTTGGCCAGATCTTATACTGGTTGTGCCAGCACAGAAAACACATTAGGTAAAAATCTTCAGCTCATTTCAAGTACATTAGACAGAAATAATGCTTGACTGTCTACATTTTACAGTTTTAAGATCATAGTGACAGGAGCGCAAGTGAGACAAAAAGTTAACCTTTAAAAATTTCATGAAATAGCAATGAAATGTCAAACGACAAGGAAAAAAAAAGAGGTTTTTAAAATTTTTTTCACTGAGTAATTTTATATTATTTATTAAATTGCATCAAGTTCTATCTTTACATCCAACACTATCTTAGGTCTGGGAATACTGAGATTCTTACAGTCTAGCAGGAGACACAGGCATATAAACAGTTACTAAAACAGTACTTTTTTTCATTAATTTAATTCTTAATCCTTCCTGAGAGTGATCAATGTTGGCTCTTAGAAGGAAGTGAATGGCATCTTCAAGTAGGTATAGGGGTTTTCTTGCCAAATGAGCAATTCAAAGGAAAAAAAAAAAAAAAGGAATATTTGGAAAATTATAGATGAGAAATAATATGAGGAATTCTGGAAACTGCACCCTTTTGAGCTGAAATATAGACTTTTGCAGATGATAATTGGTGATCATCAGTTCAGTCGCTCAGTCGTGTCCAACTCTTTGTGACCTCATGAATCGTAGCACTCCAGGCCTCCCTGTCCATCACCAACTCCCAGAGTTCACTCAGACTCACATCCATCGAGTCCGTGATGCCATCCAGCCATCTCATCCTCGGTCGTCCCCTTCTCCTCCTGCCCCCAATCCCTCCCAGCATCAAAGTCTTTTCCAATGAGTCAACTCTTTGCATGAGGTGGCCAAAGTACTGGAGTTTCAGCTTTAGCATCATTCCTTCCAAAGAAATCCCAGGGTTGATCTCCTTCAGAATGGACTGGTTGGATCTCCTTGCAGTCTAAGGGACAGTACATGGTATATCATGTGTATTTACTTCCTTGACTGGACCTTATCCTATAACCACTGAATCAATGGTATCGTTGATTTCATGTCCTCATTCAAGTGATTTTACTTGCTCTTTTTGTTTTGTCTTTCTTCATCATGCTTTCCAAAATCAAGTGATCTTATGAATCATAATACACATGTAATGAAGAAGCATGTTGAACCACTTACTCCTAAAAATGTGATTTGTAGTGTGTTTAAATTTCCCACAAAGTAATAGGTCACATATATAGAAGCATAATTTTAGGTACCAGTTCAGTTCAGTTCAGTCACTCAGTCGTGTCCAACTCTTTGCGACCCCATGAATTGCAGCACGCCAGGCCTCTCTGTCCATCACCATCTCCCAGAGTTCACTCAGACTCACGTCCAACGAGTCCGTGATGCCATCCAGCCATCTCATCCTCGGTCGTCCCCTTCTCCTCCTGCCCCCAATCCCTCCCAGCATCAGAGTCTTTTCCAATGAGTCAACTCTTCCCATGAGGTGGCCAAAGTACTGGAGTTTCAGCCTCAGCATCAGTCCTTCCAATGAACACCCAAGACTGGTCTCCTTTAGGATGCACTGGTTGGATCTCCTTGCAGTCCAAGGGACTCTCAAGAGTCTTCTCCAACACCACAGTTCAAAAGCATCAATTCTTCGGCACTCAGCCTTCTTCACAGTCCAACTCTCACATCCATACATGACCACAGCCTTGGAAAAACCATAGCCTTGACTAGATGGACCTTAGTCGGCAAAGTTATGTCTCTGCTTTTGAATATACTATCTAGGTTGGTCATAACTTTTCTTTCAAGGAGTAAGCGTCTTTTAATTTCATGGCTGCAGTCACCATCTGCGGTGATTTTGGAGCCCCCAAAAATAAAGTCTGACACTGTTTCCACTGTTTCCCCATCTATTTCCCATGGAGTGATGGGACCAGATGCCATGATCTTTGTTTTCTGAATGTTGAGCTTTAAGCCAACTTTTTTGCTCTCCTCTTTCACTTTCATCAAGCGGCTTTTTAGTTCCTCTTCACTTTCTGCCATAACGGTGGTGTCATCTGCATATCTGAGGTTATTGATATTTCTCCTGGCAATCTTGATTCCAGCTTGTGTTTCTTCTAGTCCAGCATTTCTCATGATGTACTCTGCATAGAAGTTAAATAAACAGGGTGAGAATATACAGCCTTGATGTACTCCTTTTCCTATTTGGAACCAGTCTGTTGTTCCATGTCCAGTTCTAACTGTTGCTTCCTGGCCTGCATACAGATTTCTCAAGAGGCAGGCCAGGTGGTCTGGTATTCCCATCTCTTTCAGAATTTTCCACAGTGTATTGTGATCCACACAGTCAAAGGCTTTGGCATAGTCAATAAAGCAGAAATAGATGTTTTTCTGGAACTCTCTTGCTTTTTTGATGATCCAGCGGATGTTGGCAATTTGATCTCTGGTTCCTCTGCCTTTTCTAAAACCAGCTTGAACATCAGGGAGTTCACGGTTCACGTATTGCTGAAGCCTGGCTTGGAGAATTTTGAGCATTACGTTACTAGCATGTGAGTGCAATTGTGCTGTAGTTTGAGCATTCTTTGGCATTGCCTTTCTTTGGAATTGGAATGAAAACTGACCTTATCCAGTCCTATGGCCACTGCTGAGTTTTCCCAATTTGCTCGCATATTGAGTGCAGCACTTTCACAGCATCATCTTTCAGCATTTGAAACAGCTCTCCTGGAATTCCATCACCTCCACTAGTTTGTTTGTAGTGATGCTTTAAGGCCCATTTGACTTCACATTCCAAGATGTCTGGATCTAGATTAGTGATCACATCATCATGATTATCCGGGTCGTGAAGATCTTTTTTGTACAGTTCTTCTGTGTATTCTTGCCACCTCTTCTTAATATCTTCTGCTTCTGTTAGGTCCGTACCATTTCTGTCCTTTATCGAGCCCATCTTTGCATGAAATGTTCCCTTGGTATCTTTAATTTTCTTGAGGAGATCTCCAGTCTTTCCCATTCTGTTGTTTTCCTCTATTTCTTTGCATTGATCGCTGAAGAAGGCTTTCTTATCTCTCCTTGCTATTCTTTGGAACTCTGCATTCAGATGCTTATATCTTTCCTTTTCTCCTTTGCTTTTCGCTTCTCTTCCTTTCAAAGCTATTTGTAAGGCCTCCCCAGACAGCCATTTCTCTTTTTTGCATTTCTTTTCCATGGGGATGGTTGATCCCTGTCTCCTGTACAATGTCACGAACCTCATTCCATAGTTCAGGTACCAGAGGGCAGTGCATTTGAGAGATGAGGAAAGTGAAGTGGGAAAAAATTTCAGTTACCTGTCCAATTGGCCTGGTAGATCCTTGCCAGAGGCAGAAAAGAAAATATCATTTCCTCCAATCTTGGTTATTTTGCTTGCTTAGAATCAGTTCATTGATAATAGAGGGATAGGGTCATCAGGGAACATGGTAGCCTTCCAGGTGCTGAGGCAACCCCTTCCCATCATGCATAGCATTGCCCAAATTCCCTAAGTTCTGAGAGAAGCTCATTGGTGAATTGTAGAAAGAAGCAACTTCAGCTCTAGAAATGCCAGGGCACACTCGCCTACATGCAGCTGCCACTTCTTTGGATTTCAAAAAAATAATCATTTTTCTACTTAGAGGGAAGTGAAATCCTAAATCGTAGAATGGCAGAAAATGATGGTAAAGTCTTTTGTTAAATTTCAGGTGGTTAATTATCAGTTGAATTAATGGTCATTTATCTTTTCCCTGCTTAGAAGTCATTCATTCCCAGTTTTTAGAAGTTAAAATTCGAAATGTTTTCTGAAGTGGAAAATGGAGAAAAGGAAGGCAATTAATTACCAAGTCGTACACAGAAAAGAGATTTAGCAAATCAACTAGCATTGTTTATAGAAATATTGAATTTAAGACTTTGTTAGATTTCATGAACCAACAAGGATTGAATGCTTATTTTAATTCTTATACAGATAATTGGGAAATTTAGTTCTATATTCTTAATCCGTCAATAATTTTACTTGCCCTTGAAGAAAACAGGGCAAGTATAACTATATAGTGATGAGACCTCTTTGTTCTGATGAATCATTCTTGTTCCCTGGAGAAGAATGCTGTCAAAGTAGACCAATCCACATCAGACTTTAAGACAAAGGCCATCCTTACCCATGTCTAAAGTCAGCACCAGACTGGGGATATGATGGATGCTGTGGACATAAAGAATTTGAGCAAACAGTGGGTCGTCCACTCAGTGTTCCAGAAGGAATTGCAAATATAAGTCTGGAAATCAGGGAAGGGTTAAATATGTCAACTTACAAATCTTACTTTTGGGTTAATAATAGAAGCCTGGAGATTAGATAAGATTTCCATTGGAAAAGATTATGGAGTGGAATAAAAGAGGATGTTTGTAAATTAAACTTGGGAAATGTCTATATGGTAAGAATTTATGGGCTTAGACAATATTTTATTATAGCAATTACAATTTATGGAGCCCCTACTATGTGCCAGGCATTTTGTGTGGAATAGCTCATTTAATCCTCACAGCCCTAAATTGTAAGTCGTATTATTAGCTTTGTATTAGAAATAAGGGAGTCGTTATAGCTCAATTTCTTTTCCTGCATTTCTTCTTCATAAATCAAGAATCACAGCCATGGGAAAGCAAACTGCTTACTCTTGTTACACTGCCATACATCTCGCTCTCATTTATGTCCAGATTCTTCTAAGAAGAGTTAAGAGACTTGCGTGGGCAAGGAAATAATGCTTTGCCTGAAATATAGGAAGTCCCTTCTCAGAGTTTTATTTTTACTTAAATACCATGAAAATTGTTGACATTTCTCTGGAAGAAAGAAAAACAAATTTACCCTGTTCTGTGTAGGTGGATACACTAAACTCTCCCTCAGCTTTTCTTGGTCTCTGAGTTGTTGCTTAATTCAAGGGACATCATCAGACAGGGGACAAAAGATGCGATTCTAGGTGCTCAGGGACTTCTGTTGAATCGTCAAGTGACTCATGATGTTTCCAGTGTTTGGCATTGCTCAGCAAATTGTGCATGAGATGGTACAAATGTACTCCTTTAGATAATATAATAAAAGATGTACTCCTTTTAGATAATACATGAAAATGGGTGTTCTTTCAGATATTTTAATATGAATGTAAGACTGGAAAACACTAGAGAATGAACTCTGACTTCCCTAGGGAATGCATCTGAGAAGCAAATGGTATTGTTTTCAGTAACCAGGAAATTACTCTGTACCTGTGAAAGAGTACTTACTCCAGTGATTATAGAAATGCATACAGGTTTTCTCTCTCAGGTTAAAAAGCCTAAAAGGAAATGTAAGAGAGCTGCAGAGTAAGGAATTTTAATGAATTGAAATCTGATAACATTCTACAATTTGTGTATCCTTTGCTCTCATTCATTCTATGAGCCCATGTTGTTGTTTAGTCACCAAGTGTGTCCAACTCTTTTGAGACGCTACGGGCTGTAGCCTGCCATGCTCCTCTGTCCATGGGATTTCCCAGGCAAGGATACTGGAGTAGGTTGTCATTTCCTCCTCCAGGGGATCTTCACAATCCAGGGACTGAACCCTCATTTCCTGCATTGCAGGCAGATTCTTTACCACTGAGCCACCTGGGAAAACCCATAATACCCATATATAAATAAATGATTATATGTATATGTCTATAATCACAGTATAAAATTCAAAATTATTTCTGATGACTTGAGTTTACAGATGTTTATCACTTAGGGTGGGCTAGGTTATGTTAGATAAATGAACCAGTTCAACTTGGAAAGACTTGAAAGAGCAAAGGCGTATTTCTCACTCAAGATGCAGGTCCATGGTGGATTAGCTGGGCCTCCAATCCATGTCTTTATAATTAGAGATCCAAAATGATGGCTTTCCTACCATCTACAGCATGCCAGTGCAGCAGTAGTTGGGAAGGAATACAGCCAACTATGCATAAGCTGTTAATGACACCCATAACTTCTGATATTTTGTTGGCCAACACAAGCTCACAGCTGTGCCACCTTAATAAATGCAGTCCTACTGTGTGCACAGAAAAGGAATTTGATGACTGTCACTGATGACTACCACACTAGCTCTGGTTCTAACTGTGTTTAAAGAGGCACTTTAAACAGGCGTTCATGAATTGTCATTACGTTTTTAAAGGTGGATTGTATTCTTGCTGCTTCTATGAACACTATGAACACATTATTTCACTTCCTTTAGCATTTTGCTAATGAGGTCAAAGTGAAATTTTTAGTTTTAGCTTCACCCCGCTTTGTTCCTGAAAATCAAACTAATTTTCAAAGTCTAGTTTTTTGAAAAGCATCATATGGGAATTTTTGAAAGAGTAATATGGGGAGGGTGATTGAGAATGGATTTCCTCCTCCTTAAAAATGTCAGAAACAATTCTTGCTATGTTCATGGGGAACTGTTGGGTCAGCCTGAACTGAAGCTCGACATTATTTATTTTGCTGTGTCATATCTTAGTTGTGGCATGCAGGATTTTTCATGCCGCACACAGACTTTTCCAGGTGTCGTGCATGGGATTGATTGCTCCAAGGCATGGGGAATCTTAATTCACCAACCAAGGATGGAACCCATGTCCCCTGCATTGCAAGGTGGAGTCTTAACCACTGGGCCATGAGGGAAGTCCCTTGACATTGTTTTTATTGTTTGATTTTTTTTTCAGAAGTATTTTTTTCTGTTTTAGAATCCAGGGAAAACTTGGTTTCTGTTTGTTAATAATCAAGACAAAAGGTTGAAAGCTTATTGTTTTGAGTCTTTAGCTCAGATAAAGATCAAAGAGTTCGTGTCCAGTCCCTCTAGAAAGGTGCATCAATTTGTCCTGCACTGATTTGAGAGCAGACAGTCCTTTGAGCAGAGCCTTATGACTTCTCCAGAGCAGTGAGAACCTCTGTCTTGTATATATATATATATATATATTTTTTTTTTTCATACAACCAAAATTGAGCTCATTCAGACTGTGAGACTGATGATGTATTTTTATGTGTTGACCATTGACCTCCAAAGATAAAAGGGTGAATAGCACAATCACTTTTTAGACTTGTCATTTTGGACACTATAGCACTGAAATGATTTTCTGATTCACTTATTTCTCGAGGCTTTATTTTTTGACATATGGTTCATTTGCTTTCAAAGTGCATTAGTTAGTGAATCTGAATCTCTTTCTTAGCACTACTATAAAAAAAATACAAATACTTATCATTAGAGTTTACAGCTGCTAATGTACAGCAAAACAAAATTATAAGATTTTTCTGGAAACCCATGAGACATTGGTGGTCGTTTAGTCACCAAGTCGTGTCTGACTCTTGCAACCCCATGGACTGTAGCCTACCAGGCTTCTCTGTTCATGGGATTCTCCAGGCAAGAATACTGGAATTTCCTTCTCCAGGGGATCTTCCCGACCCAGGAATCGAACCCAGCTCTTCTGCATTGCAGGCAGATTCTTTACCGACTGAGCTACAAGGGAAGCCCATGAGGCATTAGGTCAGCAGATAAATGGCCTTTGAGTAGAGTTAAAAGATCTGAATTTACCAAGCTTCTTTTCCTCCAGATATCCATTTTACAATCACAGTTGATTATTTAAATATGTAGATGTCAAATTAAAGAAGAGCTAAGAGAGGATGGGAATAAAGAGTGTCCTGGCGGTGGGGCAGTCTGTGCAAAGATCTTGGATGACTGGGAGCAGAACTAGTCTGGGAAATGACTAGAGCAATGACAAGAGCCAAGAGCAGTGAGAAACGAGGGGTTTCCAGCTGAAAAGGGTGGAGAGGCTACTTGCAGCCTTCTATATGTCTCCAGTGGGATTTCTTTATCCTGTGAACTTTTGGAAGCCGTTATTAAGTTTAAAAAAAATATTTATTTATTTGGCTGTGCTGACTCTTAGTTGTGGCATGTGGGATACTGCTCCCTGACCAGAGCTCCTGCACTGGGAACGCAAAGTCTTAGTCACTGGACCACCACGGAAGTCCTGCCTTTATGAGTGTTTAAGCAGAGGGAAAATATTACGTGGCTTGAGTTTAGGGGAGGAAGATTCTGACTGCTCTGCAGAGAATGATCAGAGCTGGCAAGACATGCTGAAATCAGGCGAGTGGAGATTGTACCTCCCAGACTACAGATGGATCTAGCTTGGGTCAGGATGGTGGTGGTGGCAAGGGATATAAGTGGATGCATCTAATGATAATCAGAAAATAAAATTAACATGGTGATACATTGGAAATAGAGATTGGCTACCTATAACACAATTTTCTAATTCAGTATGGCTTGACTCAGAATTTAATATTTGGCTGTTGAAACAAAACTAAATTAAAACAAAACATATTATTTATTTAAAGTGTTCTCATGCATTAAAAAGCACATGCATAATATATGTGCTCAGTAGTTCTATTCAGCTTAATCAAGGATTTAATATCAATATTTTGGAAAGAAACCAAAGAACGGAAGTTTCGAGATGGCACTAGCAAATGCTGGCTCCTTTGTGGAGAAACTGTCTCCTTCTTACTAGTGTCATGGTTCATTTTGTAGAATCTTTACCTTTAGCCTGAGACTGAGGAATTGACAGCATATATGACCTTCACAAGGTCTTGTTAAATTTCTACTCAAGAAATTTTATTCTGTTCAGAGAAGGACAGGGCCATTTTACTCAAGTGTGGATTAGATAATAATAAATCATATTATAATAACATTGAAAGCGACATCATCAGCTTGGACTCTTAAAAGGGAAATTGCTTCTTGACTACACAGATGTACAGAAGCTGCTACTTGAGCCAGACTTGCCTAATGGATTTCATGTTTTTGGTGCTAAAGTAAGCGTGTTTTGCTTGCGTGAGATTCATCTTTCTTCTAATTAATATCCAAGGGCTTCCCTAAGTCCCAGAATTAATTGTCCAAGAAGACCTATTCTTT
This sequence comes from Oryx dammah, assembly GCF_014754425.2. Taxonomy (NCBI): domain Eukaryota; kingdom Metazoa; phylum Chordata; class Mammalia; order Artiodactyla; family Bovidae; genus Oryx; species Oryx dammah. The sequence continues at coordinate 15,151,155 of NW_024070196.1, forward strand.
CTGGTACAAAAATCTTATAACTGAAAAGTTGGTTGGCGCCTTCTCTCCCTTTCTCCCTCCCTTCCTCCTTCTCTCCCTATCCTCTGGTTTTGAAGAGCGGTCACTTTTCTTGGTAAGGATCCTTTCCCACCCAAATCATCTAATCCATCAGTATTGATGGATCCATCAGTATTGACTTAATTTTCTTTTTTCCACAGTTTATCTAGAATCCAGACAGTTCTCATTACTTACAGAGTTGCAGTTCTAATGCAAATCAGTATCATCTCCTTTCTATGTTATTTCAGACTTCCTGATTACTCTTCAGGTTTTTACCTTGCCCTGAGGGCTTCCCCGGTGGCTCAGCCGTGAAGAATCTGCCTGCAGTGCAGGAGATACAGGAGACTCGGGTTCGGGTTTGATCTGTGGGTGGGAAGATCCCCTGGAGGAGGAAATGACAACCCACGCCAGTATTCTTGCCTAGAAAATCTCATGGACAGAGGAGACTGGTGAGCTGCAATCCATAGGGTCCCAAGAGTTGGACACAGCTGAGCACACACACCCACCACCATCTGGGCTTATATTCTCCCCAGAGTAGTCAGTGACCCCTTAAAAACATAACTGACATTGTAACATAAGTAAGTGGCACTGTGGCTGCCCATCTCAGAGCAAAGGCTGTGTCTTTCTCACGGTCCTTGGCACACTAGCTTGTCTGCACTTTAGTTCTCTCTCTATGACCTCATCTCATCCTCTCCTCCTCCTCCTCAGCCACACATTGGCCCACCTGTTGCCTCTCAGATATTCCAAGCATCCTCCCAAGTGAAGGACTCTTCAGTTGCTGTTTTCAATGCCGGCATGTTCTTCCTCCAGACCTCATAATTTCTTCCTCTTCTTCAACTCAATCCTTGTCTGATCAGACAGGCCTTTCTCTAAAGCAGCACCTCTCGCATCCCGCTCAGTCACTTTCTCCTGCCTTTTGTTTGTTGTGCCTATCCTTCTCCTAACACATATGTGCATATTTCTATATTTCTTTACATGTTCTTTCTATTTCTCCTTCCACTGGAAGGTAAGCTCTCAGAGTTGGGACTATGCCTTTTGTGTCTGATCACTTTCTCCAGCATTTACAATAGTGCCTCCTACCTAGCAGGTGGACAATTATACTTGTTTGAAGGAACGGATATTGTTCTAATCCATATTTTCTACAAACCGGAAACTGATTAGACCCTAGAGATTTTGCCAGGAAGGCATCCCTTCCAACACTCAGATTTTAAGACTTCTGATTTCCAGAGCTCTCATAAAATGCATTTGCATTGAATTAAGACAGTGAATTTGTGGTATTTGGTTCAATAGCTTTGGGAAATTAGTGAACCTCACGAGCTTACAAGCAACCTCATAATCCTTTTCAACTCAGTATTCCTAATGTCTGTGGAGGGGAGTTGGCATATCTAGTGGTCATTTGTATTGTTCACTGATTTATGGATTTCCTTTTCATTTGGGGAAAAATTAGGTCCCCGTTGGCTTGAATGAGGTGTGGCCACATAGCTCTCTTAGGAAGCTGACTAGTAAGTAAGAGTTGCTTATGTAACTTCCAGGTAAACTTTATAAGGCTTTGCAGATTTTTCCATACCCCTGTTTTTCTCATTTTTGTGAGGGTAGAAGCTTGATGAGATAGTCTCTGTGAGCCTGGTTTCCTGAGAAAACAGTGAGCACATCCCCTCAGCTTCCACCAGTGAACTTGTAGTGTGCCTAATAAATAAATCATCTTGTTCAAACTGCTCAGCTTCTGAGATGATTGTTAAAACAGCAAAATCTAGCTCAGTGGTTCACAAATGTTTTTGTCTTAGGATCCACTCTTAAAATGTATTGAGGAACTCAAAGAACTTTTGTTTATGTGGATTATATCTATCAATATACATCATTCTGGGAATTAAAGAGATTTTTAAAAAATTATTTTTAATTAGAGAATAATTGCTTTACAATGTTGTGTTGGTTTATTCCATACAATAACATGAATCAGCTGTAAGTGTACATATATCCCTTCTCTCTTGGGTCTCCCTCTTACCTCTCCTCCCAACTCATCCCTCTAGGTTGTCACAGAGCACCAGGCTGAGCTCCCTGTGTTATATAGCAACTTCCCACTAGCTATCTTAAATAATTCATTTAAAAGTAACAATATAAATATAATATAAACACTCTATTTTTCAAATAAAAATAATTTCATGAGATGAGCTATGCCTTTAATATAGTTGTAAATATTTTCAGTGTTTGGCTTAATAGAAATTGGCTAGATTATCATATCTGCTTCCACAGTGGTAAGACTGTTGCCATTTATTTTGGTGGCTGAAGTACAGGGAAAAGATCCAGCATCAGTTATGGAGTTGAAAATGAAGTACTTTAATACCCTTTTCAGATATTAGTAGATATTCTGCTTTTACACCACACTAGCACTCTGTGTGGTTAGACTGTATCCCTGACTCAATGGACATGATTTGGGCAAGCTCCAGGAGATAGTGAAGGACAGGGAAGACTTGTGTGCTGCGGTCCACAGGGCTGCAGAGTGAGACCAGACTTAGAGACTGAACAATAACAGGGCTCTGTAAGTAGTAGTTTCTTAAAGGCTGATTGCAAGATGTAATTGAAACCATATTAATGAACTTTTCATACTGTTCCATGAGTTCCACTGGTGTGCCTTGCATTTAAATTAATACATCCATGATTCTCTAAAAGCATCCATTGGTCATTTGAAAAACATTGGCTTTCAGAGCACTTTCAAATATTAACACATTTCATTATACAATATCAAACTCAACATTTTTTTAATTGCTGCCAAAATTTTTAGCAAAGGTTTCATGTATTGAAAAACTGGTAAGGCTGTTACCGGATACAAGTTTTCCAAAATTCCAGCATTCGTTTAAATATTTAAGTTCTATAGTGTGTTGAATGTTGTTGTGCAGTGGTTCAGTCATGTCTGGTTCCTTCCGACCCCATGGACTGCAGCACCCCAGGCTTCCCTGACATTCACCATCTCCCAGAGCTTGCTCCAACTCGTGTCCACTGAGTCGGTGATGCCATCCAACAATCTTATCCTCTGTCTCCCCCTTCTCCTTCTGACCTCAATCTTTCCCAGCATCAGGGTCTTTTCCAATGAATCGGTGTATTGGATATCAGCATTATTTTCCTTAATTGACAAAACTGACTTTGTTCATTTTCAGTAAATATTCAGTTCTGCAAATATATAAAAAATACCCAAGCCTGAATCATTAAAGTTTGTTGGTTAATGAATCTTCCAAGTAAAGATGGCTTGTAATGAAGAGAGAAGTTAGTTCTCTTTGCAACACAGAAGTCACACAAGTGCTTTTCCCAGAGATGACCATTGTAGATGGCAGTTTCTGACTGGACTCTTGATGATCCCAAGCCCCTAGGGACTCATGCTCTTGTGTAATTCTCTTCCCTCAAGTGTGAGATGGAATTAGCAATTTGCTTATAACAAATAGAACATGGCAAATATAAAATGATAAAGCAAAAGGAAGAACACATAAAGAAATATGGGAATTATCTTATATTTAAGAATAATAATGTGACATGTTCCAAGTTCCTAAAGATTGATTTTATTTTACTAAACATGGATTCCCAGATGTTACCAGGCAGCCAGCACTAGTTTAAAATGAAGGTGGTTTTCCCAAGTGTGTGCTGTTCCCAACAATGCCACAGCAGATTTACTTATCTCACACAATTGATCTTTGTTACCAGGGTTGAGCTGATCCTTTGCAGTTGGAATTGACATATTTTATGGCCGAAATTAGTATACTGGCCAGGTCCCTGATAGGCTATTGTAATGAAATCTCTTATTATTTATTACTTCTGTCTCAAAGAATCAATAGAACTCTAAAAAACACTATGGAGTAATCTGAAAATTGGTAACTGTTTTCTGTGGCTGGCTACTGCTCACCTCTTTTTTGTTTTTAACACTTACACTATTGGATTCGGGATGAAATTTGTTTTTTAAATAAAAGTACTCTTAAATAGTACAGATCCAGCGTATTCTTTTCAGGTCTTCTGAGGGGCAGAGAAGGGTCACTAGGCATGCATATATCGATCACTGTTTTATGTTTAATGACCAGGGATTCCTACTATTAAAGCTGTGTTCTAAGCTATTACTATCCCCATTTATTATATAGAAAGCTCTGTAAATGTACGTGGTACTTAATGTGAGATGAAATGGTGCCAGACAAATTGTCTTCCCTGAGGAAGCTCCAAGCTGAAAGCAGGAGAAGAACATGTGGGAAGGAGATTGGGGGAAGGCTGGAGAGTAATTAAGGCTTTCAGATTTGACATTGCTTTGTTGAGGAGATGGGCTGCAAGGAGAACCTGAAAGCTGAGAAATGATTCTGAGATTGGGAAGCCATTCAGTAGAGCAAACCAGTATCTGGGAGCAAGTGAAGACATCAGAAAGGGAGAACTTCAGATGTTCATGTAAGAAATCTATGTATTCAGCTCTGACATTTCATGCACTCTGTGTTTACCTGGTTTCTCCGCATCACCTCTTATCATCTCATTTTAAGCCCCTGTGTCTCACACTTGAGAGAACTTCAGAACCACCTGGGGGTGGGAGCATTGTTAAAATCCTGGGCCAAGTGTCAGCGTCACTGAATCGGGAGGTCTGGGGTCTTGAATTTGCATTTGTATTAAATTCTCAGAAATTACTCCTGCTGGAAGCACACTAAGAGAACCTCTGTGTCTTCAGCCCCTCTTACCTTTCCCTCCAAGCCTCAGCTTAGAGTCATCTTCAGTTCTCATCTTTATAGTCAGAGAATACCCCAGTTGTATCATTTCTCATTCCTAGAATTTTTTTCAAATCTGCTATCTTTTTCATCTAACCCAATCAGATACTTCTATCAAGCCTACTGCAACAACAGGACTACAGTTACTACTATTAACCTCTTTGAATAACCACTATATTCAAGAGAAGTGATGACCATTTAAAATACCTCATTAAATAATACTATTAGATAAGTTGTGTTATCGCCATTTACAGGTGAAGAAATTTCTTTGCAGTAAGATTAACTTGCAGTATTACAGACGAGATAAGAATGAACATCTGTCTGACACGAAAACCTTTATTTCCATCCAGCATTCAGCCCTGACCTGAAGACCACTTTCTTCGTGCAGTTACTCATGTGTAATGGTCAGTACAGCAGTGAATTCTCTCCCTTCTCTCAACTGCTATTGATCTTCTCTGTATTACAAAGACTTGGTATATGATAAGGTGGCATCGAAAATCAGTATGAAATGGATAGATTGGTCAAGAAATGTCACTGGGACAATTAAACGTCTGTATGACACGATACACAAATAGCCCTTGGAATACAAACTTCAGTGAGAAAGAGAAACTGAAAATTTTGGAAGAAAACATAAGACATCAAAGTACAAACTTTAGAAAATTGTAAATCATAAAATCTCATCAAAATACAACAAAAGAAATAAACAAAATGAAAATTAAACCATAAACCAGGGAAATTATTCATAGTGTATTTGAACAATGAAGGATTAGTTTAGGAAATATAGAATCAGCTCTGTCAAATCTTCCCACTTCACAAAAAAGGAAAGCCAGATGGCCAAGGTGTTTATGAAAACATGTTCAGATTTCAAAACTAAAAAGGGATATTAGCATTGTATATCAGCACATTATAAGTTCATACACATCAGATTAACATAAAGTTATATCTGAGGGTCTGCAGATGTGAGTCCCTGAGAATTCCTGCAGTGTGTTGGCTGGTGTGTAACTTAGTTAATTACTTTGGAGAGAAGTTTGAAATACTGACAAGATAATAACACAGGTTGTTGTTCAGTTGCTAAGTCGTGTCTGACTCTTTGCTACCCCATGGACTGTAGCCTGCCATTCTCTTCAGTCCATGGGATTTCCCAGGCAAGAATACTGGAGTGAGTTGCCATTTCCTTCTCCAGCACATCCTCTCTACCCAGGGATCGAACCCAAGTCTCCTGTGCCTCTTGCATTGGCAGGCAAATTCTTTACCACTGAGCCACCAGGAAGCCCCTAATGATGCTGGGATCTATGACTAAATTCTATTTCTAGGTATATACTCTAGAACGTCTCTTCAACAGAACAAAAGGATACATGTACAAGAATGTTCACAATGATGTTGGTTATGAAAGTAAAACATTGGGAATAAGCCGTGTGTAGTTAATAGGTCTGGAGAAGGAAATGGCAACCCACTTCAGTATGCTTGTGGTCAAAGAACAAAATTCCTCTAATAAAATAGATGTTGTTGTTAGTCACTTAGTCACGTCCCTCTTTGTGACCCCGTGCACTGTAGCCTGGCAGGTTCCTCTGTCTATGGGATTCTCCAGGCAAGAATACTAGAGTGGGTTGCCATTTCCTTCTCCAAATAAAATAGATAAAGTTAACCTATATGTATTATTATGGATCTGTCTCATAAACATAATATTGAATAAAATTAATACAGTATGTACAAAAGTGATATTATTTTTATAAATTTAAAACGCAGAGAAATCCTATATATCTTAGTCAAATTAAATATATGGACAAGAACATACACCAATTTTAGGATGATGGTAACCAATGGGGAAAGAAGGAGGAAAAAGGGATGGAGGGATAGACTTAATGGCACAAGTCCTCTTTTATTATTGTTTTGATTAAAAAAAATCTGAACCAAATATACTACATTAATGTGGCAAATACTCATATTATTTTTCCTCTTATGAAATTTTCATCATCAAAAAGAGACCATTTTAACAAAGGCTTCTATGATTGAAAACTTTTTTAATATTCTGATTTAATCAAAGTACAATCATTTAATTTGCTACAAAACTTTTGTCATTAATATGCTAATAGCCTTTGTGAATTGCCAACATTATAATGTTTTATGAAATATTTCCCAAACTTATTTGACCATGGAAGCCTTTTTTTTTTTTTTTTATAAAACATTTGTTAACATCTCATGGACCTTTGGGGAAATGCTGTTACACATCATAGCACTTAATTTTTCCTAATCATTTCATGTAATTTAACTTGATTTCTCTGGTTCTATTTCCATCTCCTTGATGTCAGAGCCTAAGTCTCATTCCTTTTAGCTAGGCATAAAATGGACATACAAGTAATTCTTTGATGGCATAATTTTTCTGAAAAATTATTGTGCAGATTTTTATATTCAGTGTAGGTTTTGATGGGGAAGAAATAGTAAAAGTAGTTCTTGCATACAATTTTATATGGAAAGAAAAAATAAAACTCAAGAACACAAAGAGCAACATAAAGGTTGATTTTTAATTTTCAGACACATGGAATGCACTGATCCCAAAACATTGTCAGAACTGATTGCTGAAAACTTTTATTTTTAAATTCTTTTATCTCATTCAACAGATAGTATAAAATTATTGAAGAGAAATGACTGCTTTGAATATATAAGTAGATATAATCAATGCACAGGGATTTTCAGATTAAATCATCAATGATTTCTCAGAAATAACTCAATCCTTTTGAAATGATATTAAGCATAAATCCACTCACAATTTTATTAAATAAGCAATTCATTTAAAGATTTATAAATACTAGGTATGTCTTAAATGCCTTGGTTCACAAGGATATAATTTTGACACAATGTTGTTTAGTTACTAAGTCACGTCTGACTCTTTGTGATCTCACGGACTGTAGCCTGCCAGGCTCCTCTATCCATGGGATTTCCCAGACAAAAATACTGGAGTGGGTTTGCCATTTCCTTCTCCAGGGGGTCTTACCGACCCAAGGATTGAACCTGGGTCTCCTGTGCAGGCAGAGTTTTTACTGTCTGAGCCACCAGGGAGCAATAAATTGATTAAGCACAAATTTTTTAACTAATGCTTTAGGTGGCGCTATTGTTAAGGAACTGGCCTGCCAATGCAGGAGACATAAGAGGCATGGGTTTGATCCCTGGGTCTGGAAGATCCCCTGGAAGACGAAATGGCAACCCACTTCAGTATTCTTGCCTGGAGAATCCTGTGGACAAGGGAGCCTGTCAGGCTACAGTCTATAAGGTTCCAAAGAGTCAGACACGACTAAAGCAATTTAGCATGCATTAGCCCCTAGAAAAGAGAAAGCCACAAATATGCCAAAACCAATACAAAATTGTAAAGTAAAAATTAAAAATAAATAAATTAATTAATTAAAAAAATTAAAAAAAAAAAAGAGAAAGCCTATCTTTTGAAGCTTTGAAGTTAGGCATTGACTTTTCCTTTCTAGTTATGAAAGTCCTAGATGGCATTTTTTTTTTTCCCCAATAGAAGTTTTTTCATCTACACTGAAATTTTGATATTTCCTGTAGCCACCTTCATTAATTATTTTAGCTACAGCTTCTGGATAACCTGATGCAGCTTCTACATCAGCACTTGCTTCATTTTTGTATTATGGAGGTGGCTTCTTCCACCTCATGAACCAACCTCTGCTGGCTTCAGACTTTTTTCCTGCAGGTTCTTTACCTCTCCCAGTCTTCAAAGTATTGAAGAGAGTTAGGTCCTTCCTCCAGATTAGTCTCTGGCTTAAGGGACTGTTGTGACTGGTTTAATTTTCTATCCAGGCCACTAAAACTTTCTTCACGTCAGTGAAAAAGCTTTTTGCATTCTTATCACTTGTGTGTAGCACTGGAGTAGCACTTTGAATGCTTTTAAGACTTTTCCTTTGCATTTACAATTTTGCAAATTACAATTTGATGCAAGAGGCTTACCTTTCAGCCTATCTTGGCTTTCATTATGCCTTCCTCACTAAATGGAATCATTTCTAGCTTTTGATTTAAAGTGAAAGGTGTGTGAGTCTTCCTTTCTCTTGAACACTTAAAAGCCATTGTTGGATTATTAATTGGCCGGGTTTGAATATGTTTGTGTCTCAACAGTATTTTTATTGTTTGTAATTGCCCCCAAACAATTATAGTTGTAACCTCAAAGATCACTGATCACTATAACAATTATCAATTATATATAATGGAAAAGTTTGAAATATTACAGGAATTACCAAAATGTGACACAGAGACGTGAAGTGAACAAATGCTGTTATAAAAATGGTGCTGATGTATTTGCTCAGTACAAGGTGAAAGTCACTCAGTCGTGTCCAACTTTTTGTGACCCGATGGACTATAAAGTCCATGGAATTCTCCAGGCCAGAATACTGGAGTGGGTAGCCAGCCTTTCCCTTCTCCAGGGCATCTTCCCAACCCAGAGATCGAACCCAGGTGTCCTGCATTGCAGGCAGATTCCTTACCAGCTGAACCACTAGGACAAGTTTGCCACAAACCTGCAAGTTTTTAAAAAATGCAATAAAGCACAGTAAAATGAAGTATGCCCATAGATGTGAAAGATCTAGTTCAAAGAGTTAAGGAGTTAAAACTCATCAGAGTGTTTCAGAAAAGCGTTTTGTAATTGTTCCATAATCATTATCCTTTATACCATTTTCTATTTGGTAAAATTCTGCTGCTATTTTTTGAAGATAAAATAATGAAACTCATTCTTTTAGACTTTTCATTTTGGTATAATTCTTACAGCTTTAAAAATTATTTTATGGGCTTGTATAAAAGAAAAAATCTGACCTTTGCAGAAACTAAATTTGTGTACAGTAAAACCTCATTTGAAGTACAATTCGATATTATTATTTTGATTTAGAATTCTGATTTTCTTAAGAGAAATTCACATCACTATTATCAAAGTAATTTGTGTTTTCAGGTGTTTTACTACATTGGAATCTAATACTGAAAACAGTTTTCAAGTGGTTTTGCTAAAATATTCTACATGTACTCAAAAGTTTCTAGAGATGTGATTTTTCATCTGTTATTTCAGTCTTGGAAATATAGTGATAAAAACAATAAATGTGTATCTTCTCTAACTTTATTACTTTTCAATGTTGACCTGAAATATTAAAGGCAAGTGGGGAACAGTGATTTATTTTCTGCTTTGGGTGCTTCTGGTAATATTAGTTCTTTAGCTCTCTTTGTATAATGTATTAATAATCACAATTCATAGCAAAGTTACAGTGAATAATTGTTTGAAATTTATCTGCTACTGCAGAAACTGATACTTAGTTTACGTGTACTGCTAGACCTTCACAGTATTTCAGCAAGATGTTCCTCTTAATCATGTAGCTTCTTTGTTTCACTATCAGTTGAGATAATATGACTCAGTTCCTGAAGTTAACAGGATTTATTGGCAGGCCATTAACTCACTACTTATAACTGTCTGGGTAGTGACATGATATCACCAGTATTCCACTTATGCTGCCATAAGACAATGAAATAAGCTACTGTGTTATAAATACATTAGCGTTATATACATTATGAAGATCAAATATGTGGTGTTTATTTCTGTAAACACTTTCTTGGCTGAGGACATTTTTTTGGACAGACCTTCATTATTTGTACAGGTCTAACTATGGACTTGTATATCTTGGAACATTAGTTCTTTAAAATTGTGTCATTATCAAAGTGTGCACACCCTCCTGTTGCTCCTAGACATTTTGCCATACTCTTGGACACAGAGCTTGCTTGAAAATGTGTGTGTGTGTGTGTGTGTAAGAAGGTTGGGAGAAAGAATATATATACAATCAAGGTAAATTTTGTATAGAGTAGAAAATCAGAATAAATAGTATTTTAGTTCTATATAACAAATTACCCCTCACCCCCAAAAATCTCTGTGGCTTATACCAGCAAGCATTTATTATCTCACACAGTTTTTATGGACTCAGAATTTAGGAATAGCCTAGCGGAGTGATTCTGGCTTGAGATTTCATGAGGTTACAGTCAAGATGTTAATGGAGGTGCATTCATCTGAAAGCTCGATGAGGGAGTAAAGATCTGCTTCTAAAATGACTTAATCACATGACTGGCAGTGATGCTGGCTCTGGTAAGACTTCTCAATGCCTCATCATATGGGCTAGTCCACTGAGCTACTTGAATGTTCCCTAAACGTTGTAATTACTTTCTCCCAGAGTGAGTGATATAAGAATAAGCAGGAATCAAATGGCTTTTACATACACTGTCATTGTAGAATATCTTATTGGATACACAGATCAAACCTGACCAGTATGGGAGAGAACTGTGTGAGTGTGTGAAGACCAGAAGGTGATGATCCCTGGAGATGACCTTAGGGGCTGGCTGCCCAATATAGGTGGGGAGGAGAAGGAACAGCATCAGTAATTTGAAAGAGACACTATATCTTAACTTTGTTTCAGGACAGTGTGGCTCTCAATCACTTAAAATAATTTTTGACTGTTTCTTCAAGGCAAAGTAGCACAGAGTTGTTTTTTTTTTTTTTCTTTTATATTGTGCTTTATACATATCAGTCACTTTTGGTAATGCCAATTACTCTGCCAATCAGGTTACACAGATAATTATCATTTTATAGTGTAGGAGTTCTGGCACATCAAGAAGGTGGCAAAGTTATAATTAGAGGAGTAAGATCTACAGTTCCTGTCTTTTAACCTTTGGTCGTGATCATGGTTTCCTGTCAGGCCTGAAGTACCCTAAGACATTCTCCAGCTGCTTACTGCTGAAATCTGTCAGAGTATTACATGTTCATCTCCAGCCATTTTTCTAAGAAACTGTAATTCAGAGATATCAGTTCATTTTATCTATCCCACTAGTAACTGTATATGCTTACAGATTTTTAAGACTTTTGTGAAATCTTCTGATGATGAACTAAAGACAGTGAGTAATTTACCTCTGCAAACATTTAGCTTTGTAAACATCAAATAATGGTAAAATGAAATGCATCCTTCTAACCAAGACAGAGGAATTGTAGTTATAAAGTTAGACTTTCAACATGAAAACCAGGGTAGAACAGTGAAGAGTTACCAGCCCTATTAAAGTGGGTTAGGGAAGAGGAGTCGGTAGGGAAACATACCTTTTTTGAATTATAGCCCAGGGTATTCTTGCTTCCTTTTCAATGGAAATAGCCTCTATTGTCACCAAGGAGTGAGCTGTTAAAGTAAATGACAAGATCAGCTTGAGATATTTTGGAGAAGAGATGTTAAAGTCAGTTCAGATACTCACACTCTTTGTTTGAACTCGAGACATTTTCATAAACTTGCATTGTTGCTGATGAATGGCTAATTAAATTAAGAGAAAAACAAGGATGCACCTGGTATCTTTCTGCACCATGGAATCACATTTCCTGGAAGTATTACTGTCTGGTTCCAAGAAGTCAACTGTGTAGTGTTATCAGCTTCATAGATCAGATATTTTGCCTTTAACTAGACTAAGTGTGTCTGCTTTATGACACTTGAGTCATAAGGTCAGTAAGGTCATTCAACTCAAAGAGACCAACACCCATCATGAATAGTCTGTTACTGCCTGCTGCCTGACGTTCAGGGTGTTTTAATAGACCCGAGGACTCTCATTAGAGCAAAAATACTGTTCTGCGGGATGTAACATTGTTTTGCATGTTTAAATTTTTTATATAAATATATTCATGCATGCGTGCTAAGTCACTTCTGTCATATCTGACTCTTTGCAACCCTGTAGACCCACCAGGCTCTTCAGTACATGGGATTCTCCAGGCAAGAATACTGGAATGGGTTACCGTACCATCCTCCAGGGGATCTTCCCATCTCAGGGATCGAACCTGGGTCTCATGTCTTCTGCATTGGCAGGCGGGGTTCTTTACCACTAGCGTCACCTGGGAAGCCCAAATATATTCATACCATTGTATTCTTTCTTAATTAGTTTTATTCATTTCAATATTAGATCTCTGAGATTTACACATCTTTAATCTGGCACTTCTAGTTCTTTCATTTTAACTACTGTACCAAATACAAATGACAAGGCTTATTGCTGAAGTCAATGTAGACACAATAGAAATAAAATTATACACTTCCAAAGTATCAATAAACTTGAAAATCTAAAAAAAAAATAATGCTTTTCTATTTGTAGATCTCGATTTCTGGCCTCTAAAGAAAACCAAGAAAACGGAAAAATAATTTTCACATTGGCTTTTAGTAGGGGGAATGGAGCTCTCTTTGGACAGCTGCAGAATTTATTTCCTGGACCTGAGGTGCAGAGAGTGAAAAGTTGGGATAGTGAGGGTTATGCTATCTTTTGTTTTTGGGGTCCAGTCATATGTAAACTGTTGGGTTGACCAAAAAGTTCATTTGGGTTTTTCTATAAGATGTTTGGGGAAATCCTGAATGAATTTTTGGGCCAACTCAATAGATGGAGAATGGAATTCTTTGCTCAGATTCCTGGAAGAGTGGCTTGAGAAAAGTTTAATAAAAGACCATTCACAAAGATGTGGTCAGGGTTTGGGGAAAATAGCAATTATGGTTCCGTGCTATGGCAGTTGCGACAGTAGAGAACTATTATCTCTAAATCTTTAGGGGCAGAGGAAGGAAGAGGAAGGAATTCCAGAGCAAAGTGAGTCATTTGATAGGAATTGCGGCATCAACAGAGGGAGACAGCTGACCAGTAGACCTGACTGAGAGACGTGGGAAAATAAATACCCTGACTTTACCCTCCCATTGACCTCTAATCTCTAACTTGTGCCAGATGTAACTGGAAGCCCACTGATGCTAGGCATACAGGTCAGACTCTAGAGCACAGAGCAAGATCGAGAGGTGTGGTGGGTGGTACCAGAGGGACCAAAGGAAGATATCAAACACAAGGGCATACTTATAATTGACAGAAATCAGAACAAAATATAATCTATTCTCTTTTTCCTGACTTCACTGAAACTAAAAAGCTAAGTCATTGTGTGGTCATTTCTAGAGCTTGAGATGACCTGGGTTTGAATTCTAGCTCTAATAATGACTTTCTGGGCTTCATCTGTCAATGAGCTAATTATGGTTCTGAGCCCATTAGGTTGCTGTGGAGAATAAATAAACTAACATAAGTGATGCACTTTAACCAGTGCCTGATAAACAGTTTGACATGTCTTTCCTACTGTTATTTACATGAATCCCATGTAGTATCCTATAGTCATGTATCCTGTAGCTTAGCTGGAGTCCTGTTGTTATTTTTTGGTATTCCTTTTGTGTCTGGCTATAACCTGGGGTTAACTATACAGGCTGCAGTAATTGAATTTAGATCCTTAGGAATCTCATTCCAACCAAAGGAGGCAGGGAACATGTCCCTGAATATCTTCACAAGAACCAGAGGGTGTGGCCAATTTCTTTTCTTTTCTTTCTTTCCTTTTGGCCACACTGTGAGGCATGCAGGATCTTAGTTCCCTCACCAGGGATCAAACCTGCACCCCTTGCAGTGGAAGCTCAGTCTTAACCGATGGACAGCCAGGGAAGTCCCCAGTGGCAAATTTCTTTTCTACAGAAGATTACTGACTGGGTTGACTCCATGTGAATTAATTTTGTGATGGAAAAGAGTTTAGTCAACTGTTCCTGCTTCCCCCAATAAATGAATCCCTTTAGGAATTCCTTTAGGAAGCATTTTCAATGTGCTTATTGCACAGAATGCTAGAGTTGAAAACGAATCTTTGACTTGGAACCGTGCTTTTTCTTGAAATTTATTATCTAATTAAGCAATTTCCCAAAAAAAACAGACATTTAAATTTTCACAAGAAACAAACAGCAATGATAATATTAAGAACTAGCATTTGTAAATCACACTACAGTTTACAAAAGGGCTTCACATTTCCTGGATTAGTAGTTTGCTAGTTTTGTTTTAGCCATGGAACCTTTATACATCATGTAATCTCAAGCACAAGAAAATGGAGCTTTCTGGTCAACCCTCTTTCAACTGCTCTGAGGTAGTGTCAGTGGAAGAGGTTAGGGTAAAAGCTGTGTTTTTGTCTGTTTCTGGATTCCTTCCTTTCCGTGGGTATAGGGTTCAGTCATCCCCCTGAATTTTTTAGTTCTATTCCAAATGAAGAGTTCTGGATCTCAAGACAGGCTTCTGCGAGAGTGTTTGTGTTAGTGAGAAGGAAATAGTCAATAGATTAATGGGGGCTTTGAGAACAGAAGGAAATATGGAAGAGAATTGAAAGGACCCTTAGCATCTTTTTTTAAATGTCCCATTGTGATTGTGTTTGAAACTTGACATGACATCTATGACCAAGGGTTAGTGGAGTTTGGGATTCCCAGTTCCCCCAATCCCACCTTATATAATTCATCCAAGTGAAAATGGATGCTCTTCTTAGGAGACCACATGCAGTGTCCTAAGCTGTAAAGTTTCAATATGCTAAAGAGTAATATGGCGTAACTAGACTGTCTTGTTTTAACTGCCATGTAGTAAGATCTTCATCCATACAATATTTAAAATAATCTCAAGGGGTGTGTGTGTGTGTGTTTGTGTGTATGGATTTATGCTGTTTCTCTCTTCCTCTATCTCTACCTACCCTACCTATTTTTTTTTTAAGTTTACAGATTAGAAGCCAATGACTACCTAAAGTATTGTTTTTATCTTCTTATATTTTGACCATGCCACGTGACATGTGGGATGTGGCATTCCCCAACTATGGATTGAAACTTTGCTCCCTGTATCGGGAGTGCAGAGTCTGGACTGCCGAGGAAGTCTCCTGCCCTACCTGTTAATTAAAGGTTTGTGTGTCAGCCTCTAAACTGAGTTCTCTGTGTCAAACTCATATAATTTTGACTGTGATAAGGAAATTGTGGCTGGTCTAAGTAGCTTAGATCAGGTCTTACTGTTAGAATCTGTCCATAGCTCATGCTCTTAACTGTAATACTAAACCACTTGTATAAGTTTGACATAAGTCAGCTCCAAAATTGATAAGAGCAACAATAACAGCAACATAAACTTGAAATGCAAAGATTCATGGTAAATTTATGGTAAAAAGAAAGTCCAGCACACATTTTGATCAGATTATATTATAAATTCTGACTACATCTTTGGTTACAAACTTTAGGTAGGAATTTGGTCATATCCAGTAGATCCAAGAATTTCCCAGTGGTATAGAAATGCCTCTCAATGCAGGCGATGCTGGGTTGATCCCTGAGTCTGGAAGATCCCCTGGAGAGGGAAATGGCAACCCAGTCCAGTATTCTTGCCTGGGAAATCCCTGGGACAGAGGAGCCTGGCAGGCTCCAGTCCATGGGGTTGCAAAAGAGTTGGACATGACTGAGCAACGAAATACTATTTGGTCATATCCATTCTCTTGTGATTGGTGAGCAGTGTGATGAAGGCATTGGCCTCTAAGTGCCTGTGTGGGAAAGGATGAAGGAAGATTGAGATCTGGCTCAGGAGAAACCATGTGAGGCCTGGCAAGATAGAGACATCCTCAAAGTTTGCTTACTCTTTGCCTGCGCCTGCAGGAGGGTCTATTCCCGGTAATGAGAAATTTCCAGGTCAGTATCCTGAGTCCATTCCTCCATTTCCAGGCACTTGAGAGTTTCACATGGCTAATTCTTGCTTTGTAATTCAAATCTAAGCTCAAACATTGTCTACTTGGAGAATGCATATCTCCCTAAGAACCTCCTGGATTTCCAGAGTCAGAATCCCACGAGTGTTAAAACAAAACTCACGACCTCAAATTATCTTTTTGATTTGTTTATTTTTTCATTGTCTGTTTCTTCCCACTAGATATCAGCTCCACAGAGCAGGAATCTTGTTTCTGTCCCCTTCCGTGTCTTCAGAATCTAGTACCTGGCACATAGAAGGCAGTGTATAAATATTTGCTCATTAAATCAGTACTCTGAAGCTCTTGAAGTGCTCTGTAATATTAAGAATTTCAGCCATATACCAGTTCAGATCAGGTTTATAGAATTGTTAATGCAAATTTAAAATTATTAAAATATAGTATGAATAAAATGAAAGAGCTGCATACAGAATTTTAAATTCAGTGTGACTAACTGTAAAAGCTTGACAGAGAAAAGCTTGCAAAGATGTTAGATAATACATATGGTTGCTAGGATGGTGTATTATGAGTAATTTTCTCATGTAATATGTAACAGTATACTGAGCACAAATATTTTATAAGGAAACATAGAATAATTAAGAACTGAAAAAATTCAAAGTGGATCAACAATAATGTTCTAATGCCATGGATTTGCTTTCAGACATATTTTTCAGTTAAGTATTAAACTGCTTAGATAGTCATGATAATTACAATGATGATGAGAAACAGTAGGAAAGAAAGAATGGAATAGAAAATTTGGGGGCAGTGGAGATTTGAGAATCATTTACCATATTTTGTTTTTGCATAAATCTGCACAAGCTCAAATAGTAATGTTCACATTATCAGTCTTTTTTTGATCTTTTAGAAGCTGAGGTATAGAGAAAGGGACAGAGTATCAACCAAGATGACTTGAAAATGTGTTATATGGACAAATGGCAAATTGTGACAATATATCACTGAAGTTTAATAGTATTTTGTTTCCAGTGTGTATACATATAGGGTCAAAATTTTTGGCCTGACTTACAAGTCAGCCAGCTGAGCTGTATGTCAATGAGAGAGGAGATGTGTCTTTTCAGGCACCTTTTTATCCCCAGGGTCTATGGTGGGTATATGGTGCCTAAAAGATCCTCAACTAAGTTAATATACTAATTATGGTATTACTAAGTTAATATACTAATTATGGTATTTTTAAAATAATATTGAATATATTGGAACTAAACGTTATTTCTTCTGTTATATTAAGATATTCTTATGCCAAATTTAATATTACTGTTCTGCTTTTAGTGAAAAAAGTTTCATAACCAGTGACTGAAATTTCTGTTTGACCTAGAGTCGATTGCATGGGTTAGCAATATTTAGCTTCCTATCTTCAGTTCAGTTCAGTCGCTCAGTCATGTCTGACTCTTTGCGACCCCATGAATTGCAGCACACCAGCCCTCCCTGTCCATCATCAACTCCCAGATTTCACTCAGACTCACGTCCATCGAGTCCGTGATGCCATCCAGCCATCTCATTCTCGGTCGTCCCCTTCTCCTCCTGCTCCCAATCCCTCCCAGCATCAGCGTCTTTTCCAATGAGTCAACTCTTTGCATGAGGTAGCCAAAGTACTGGAGTTTCAGCTTTAGCATCATTCCTTTCAAAGAAATCCCAGGGTTGATCTCCTTCAGAATGGACTGGTTGGATCTCCTTGCAGTCCAAGGGACTCTCAAGAGTCTTTTCCAAACCTTATAAATGACTATGGCAAATCAAACTGCATCAACTTAAATGTACACACATGGAAATGATGTCAAAGTCCTGCTTGAGTATTATTTTTTTAAGTATAAAAATTTTAAAAAGCTATTTCAGAAGTGGCTTTAAACCTCCTGCTAAATGTTATAGGTGGGAAATGGAAAGGTGGTTCTTCTGCTCCAACCAATTCTGTTTCCAATCATGAAAATACATCCAAATATTCCTCTTAAATCTGTTATAGTGGCAAATGTCATGGAAAAAAAAAAAGCTTTCCATTTTTTCTTTAAAGCATTGATTCTTTGTTTGAGCACTGCGTGTTAACATTACTCGAGGAAACATTTAAAAAATTACTGATGTCTGGTTCCCAGCCTACACTTTCTGTTTTAATTGCTCTGGGGGCAGAATGGGCATTTGAGTATTTAAAAGCCTTCCTTTGCAGTCCAGTGTTTAGGACTCCGTGCTTCTGCTGCAAGGGGCACAAGTTCAATTCCTGGTTGAGGAGCTAAGATCTTGCATGCAGTGCAGTACAGCACAGCCAAAATATGGGGGTGGGGGGGGGGGGGGGCGCAGCTTCAAAGGTGTTTCTAATGTACAACCAAGGCTGAGATTCACAGATTAGATCGTTAACACCCTTTTCTACTTAGACTATGGTTTTGTTTTCCAAACAAGTAAACATCCTAACTTTGGTTAGCTCAGAAGCTATAACTGGTACTAAGTGTCCCACAGAAAAGTGCCTTCCAGCCTATGTCTATGGAAGATTTCTGGATGATAAAAAGTTTGCCCTTTTAAATGTACTGTCCAACCAATCATTTTCCTTCATGTTAAGATTATTGTAAAGTGTGATGATATGGACTTTTCTGCTCCTAATATTTCTCTTTTTTTTTTTTTTTAATTCTTCTTAGCAGTTTGTCCTGATCTGTACCTCACTGAGGTTATCCTTAATATGCCCCTTTGGAGAAGTACATTAGTGAGAACTAGCACTTTGAAGATTTTATTCTTTGACTCAATTTTTAGAATAAAATTGAAAAATGAACTTACGAGATAAAGTAGGAATCACATATTGAGCTAACCAAAATGTACCCTCTGGAGCTCATAAAGAAGGAAGAAATTTGAAATTTTAATTCTACTCTGCTCTGTATAGGAATAGAAAATTAAGCAAGATCTCTCTCATTTCCCAGGATCTCAGAAGCCCAAGTCATGTTCAATTTGAAACTGACAAGTCTAATCTGAAGGAAAAATTAGTTTAGAAAATTTGGAAGGAAGTTATCCATTGTTTTGGTGGTTTAAAAACATTCTTCATATATTGATTTAGTAGTGAATTGTTGAGCGGCAAGTTAAGGGATTTCACACTTTTATTGCTCATAGACTAATACATTTTATTTATTTATTTTTTTTTTTAGACTAATACATTTTAAATTTAAAATATAGCTCTTGAGAAAACTCAAATAATCTTTTAACATATTGCCAAGAAAACACAAAACACATATAAATAATAGAAGCTCTAAGTGTAGGACAAATAAAAATAAGGCATAATTTCTTAGGTCTATTACTCAATGTGGAATTGATGAGAATTCACTAGAGTCATTTATTAAATAAATGAGCTAAACTCATTTACATCTGAACTACATAGAATCACTTGAAGACAGTTTGTCCTGATACAGATTCTCTAGCTGTGTGAAAAAGGGAAGGAGGGTAGGTGTTTAATTTTTTTATTGTGTGCTTGCCACATAAAATGAGATCAGTGTGTCACAAGTGAATTAAATGCATATTTGTTCTTTATCATTGCTACAATAACTGCTCATACAATAATTACTCATAACTTTGAGTAAATGAAATAGAAATTAGGTAACCCATTTAAGTTAACTTACCAGCTACTAAGAGAGCATTTGCAGACTTAGTAATTTCTTTTAAGGAGGCCATGGGCTAACTTTTGTCAGTAAGGTATTGATAGGTGGTGGCAATCTGCATTGGACTAATCATAATTATTATTGTGTACCCAAATTGATTAAGCTAGTCCTCTAAAGGAGGTAATGGCAGAGTGGCAGTTCATTAGCCCCTATAGGCTAATTAAACATCTAATTAGTTTCTAACTAGGAAATATCTTCATGTGATTATGAGTACAGAGTGATTCCAGGAGCCCACAAATTGAATTATCTGGATCTAAATTTCTCATAAAAATAATGGTGTTTGAAGAGATAATGTGGTCTCAAAATATTGAATGATAAACTTTGGACTTAGTTAGATGTCATTTATTTCCTCACTTAATTATTAAGTAGTCAGAGCTGAGGTCCCTACTTTCCTTTCTTATTGCAGTTTTTAAGTCATCATCATACACGGGGAGTTCAGTGTGTCAGACTGTGCATCATCTTGTCAAGTCTTTACAGTGACATGGAGAGGCAGGCATTCTTTTTCCTCTTTTATACCCATGAGAAACCTAACCCCGAGAATTAAATAACCAGTCCACTTTGCCATAGTAAGGAAGTGATAGAATCTGCACAGCATCAGCTGTAGACATGCAAAATATGGATTCACTTGGTATTAAGGTAATTCAATATTAAATAAGTTTTATTGGTTCTCCTCCTGTTTCTCAGTGATATTCTTTTCCAGAGTTATAGCCGGTCCTCTGTGTCTGGGTTCTGCATCTTGTAGAGCAGACTGTACTCTATAGTTTTATATCAGGAACTTGAGAACCCACAGATTCCAGTATCCATTCAGTGGGGCCTGGAACCAATCCCCTGAGGATACCATGAGATGACTGTCATCAGAGTTATTTTTTATTTTTTTTTAAGGTGTTATTTTTTAGTTGCCAGCTTGTGTTGTTTTTAGGACCAATAATCTAACTTATTCTGACACAAGCCTTTGGGCACAACATAATTTTCTTGACAAGGCTGAGACTTAAGGAAGAGTGCTTTTAAAATCCTGATTATTTTTTAGCAGAGTTCCTCAACTATGCATTTTTCACATTTGCCCCAAATTCTTATTTAAGGGGCTTCTTTGTACACCGTACAATGATAAGCAGCATCCCTGACCTCTACCCATTAGGTGCCTCTACCCATTAGAAGCAAACCTCCTCCATCCCTCCTCCTTAATTGTGACAACCAGGGATGCCCCTAGACTTTACCAAATGTCCCCTGTTGGGCAAAATTGCTCTTGGTCGAGAACCACTGGTTGACAGGGTCAAGAAACGTTATTAAAGATTTTTACTAATCACAACGTGACCATCAGTATGCTATGGCTGAAATATTTTACAGTATTCATCAAAAAACAGTTGCACTGGGTGAGACTGAACAGGCAAGAATGGCTCGGATAAAGACGAATGCAGTTTCTTAGAAAGTTAACTATAAACTTACCATGTGACCTAGCAATTTCATTCCTAAGTATTTAACCAAGAAAAATGACAACATGTGTCCACAAAAAGACTCACACTTCCGTGTTCACAGCAGTGTTCTTCTTAATAGCCCCAAACTGGAAACAACTGAATAAACCCTCAACTGGTGAATGGCTATTCATACAATGCAATTCCCCTCGGCAATAGAAAGGAGCAAATTACTGGTAGGCACAGTATGAATGAATCTCAACAGCTCTCTGCTAACTCAAGAGAACCCTGACACAAAAGACTGCACACTGGATGATTCGATCTACGTGAAATTACAGAAAGAGCAGCGTTGCAGTGTCAGGAAGTGGGTCAGCGCCTGCCAAGAGCCAGAGGATCAGGCACGGGCTCTGACTGCAATGAATCAGAGAAGGTTTCCAGGTGGTGGAAACATTCTGTATGGTGACTGGGGTGGTGGTTACACTGCTGTAAATCCTTGTCAGAATTCTTGTTTTGTACCCCTAAATGTGGTGAATTTATTGTATATATACCCCAATACAGCTTACAAAAAGAAAAAAAAAAAAAAGACTAATGCAACCAAGAAGAGAAATCACACTTAACTCCAATGAAACAAAAGGCTGGAGAACTTTTCAGCACTAGTGGAAAAGGTACTGGAGCTAGTGGAAAGGTACTGGAGGACCTTTCCTCCAGTAGGCAGCAGGTTGGTCTATGTACAAACAACGAAGGCTTCTGTGTTTACTAATTGATACCAATGGAAATTAAAGTCTGAGCACCAAAGAATTGAGGCTTCCAAACTGTGGTGCTAGAAAAAAATCTCTTGAGAGTCCCTTGGACTGCCAGGAGATCAATCCAGTCAATCCTAAAGGAAATCAACCCTGAATATTCATTGGAAGGACTGATGCTGAAACTAAAGCTCCAGTACTTGGGCCACCTGATGCAAAGAGCCAGCTCATAGGAAAAGACCCTGATGCTGGGAAAGATTGACGGCAGGAGGAGAAGGGGACGACAGAGGATGAGATGGCTGGATGGCATCACCGACTGAACGGACACGAGTTTGAGCAAACTCTGGGAGTTAGTAATGAACAGGGAATCCTGGCATGCTGCAGTCCATGGGGTTGCAGGGAGTTGGACATGACTGAGCAACTGACCAACAACAGTGAAAGTTAGGTCCCCACCTTCCCACAGAGACTGGTTGATAAGGGCATTAGTTTTCCTGACTGCCTTTCAAAAGGATGGTCCAGAGGTTCTTGAAAAAGACATTCCTATAGTAACGCATATATATGGAATTTAGAAAGATGGTAATGATAACCCTGTATGCGAGACAGCAAAAGAGACACAGATGTATAGAACAGTCTTTTGGACTCTGTGGGAGAGGGCGAGGATGGGATGATTTGGGAGAATGGCATTGAAGCATGTATAATATCTTATATGAAATGAATCGCCAGTCCAGGTTTGATGCATGATACTGGATCCTTGGGGCTGGTGCACTGAGATGACCCAGAGGGATTGTACGGGGAGGGAGGAGGGAGTGGGGTTCAGGATGGGGAACACGTGTATACCTGTGGCGGATTCATGTTGATGTGTGGCAAAACCAATACAATATTGTAAAGTAATTAACCTCCAATTAAATAAATTTATTTAATTAAAAAAATACAAAAAAAAAAAAGAAAAAGACATTCCTGGGCTGTAAAACTGGCAAGAGGCTGGGAGAAGACTTACACATCAAAGAGGTAGAGAAAGAATGACAAGTTTTCTAAAGTAAATAAGGAAAAAGAGGTCAGGGGCCTATCCTCAGAAAGAAAACATCTGAAGTTTAGTCAAGCTGAGGAAAATATTAAGGCCTTCTTTTCCAGGATTTTGATAAGCTTGTGGACTTAGCATGAATCTAGGACATGCCATTATTAAGTCAGGGGTTGGGTTGGGATTTTTGCGTCTGTAACACACTCCAGTAAAGGATGTCTGTGGAAGGGTTGGGTCTGATGTTGGTGCCATGGCCTGATCATGGCCCTCAGCCTGTGCCTGCCTCAGTTTCCATATATTCATTGTATAGAGGTGAGCATGGCACAGCCAGAGTTCCATCAGCTCTGGATTTCAGCTTCCACTGTTCTCAGCAAATGATGATCATTCATTTTCCAACCTGAGATCCATTTTGAACAGCTCGAAACATGGGTTTAAATAACAGAGTAGGTGTCATCTTCACTATCTTTCATTCCCAAGGCTGGACACACAAACAGCAAATGGCTAATAGTTGTTTGCTTTGTGCACTGATGACATCTGGGCTTCTATTCTCTCTCTCTCTCTAAGATTTTTGGCCACACCCAGGGGCACGTGGGACGTTAGTTCTCTGGTCAAGGATCGAACTTGGATCTCCTGCATTGAAAGGTGGAGTCTTAACCACTGAACTGTCAGGGAAGTCCTGGGTCTCTATTTTCATGAATGGCCATCTGTATGAGAGTTATCTTGACTCTCACCTGGGAAATCCATAGGAAAGCAGACACAATGTCCTGCTACCTGAGGGGTGATTTCTGAATTTATCCTTGAAAAATGTTGGGGCACAGTAGATATGGTATGGTCCAGGTTCTGTGACTGATTTCAACGAGCAGTTCATTCCCCAGCAATGTAATCAACTAGTGCTTAGCATTTATCATAAATAATATGCCGTGCTTTTGTTTAGTTGCTAAGTAGTGTTCCAGTCTTAGTGACCCTATGGACTGTAGCCCACCAGGCTCCTCTGTCCATGGGATTCTCTAGGCAAGAATACTGGAGTGAGTTGTCATCCCCTCTTCTAGGGGATCTTCCCAACCCAGGGATCGAACCTGAGTCACTTGCTTGGCAGGAGGGTTCTTTACCACTGAACCACCTTGGAAGCTAAAACTAGGAAGAAAAAAATAAGACTCTATGCCTGTTTGGAAGGAACTCACTTTTTCAGAGAAGTCTGACTATATTCATGGCTACAACTGTATAATTGATTGGGTGTTAAGTCTATGGGAATGCAGTAAAAAAAAAAAAGATTAGTTAATACAGATACATTATGAAAGAAATTATGGAAACAGGGTCATGGAAGGTGACATTAGAATGATGGGAAATTTTTGAGAGAGCTACAGATATGAACAATGTCAACCAGAGCGGAAGGGCAGAAGTAATGGTTTCTTATGTCTCTAGTTAGTAAGACATGATCAATAAATGGCCTTATTCCTTCGAACCATTGCCCTCAACAGATTTTGTTGGATCTCCCTTCTCTGCCACTGAAGACTCTCTCAGAAAGATCCCATATCTTTCCAGAAATAATATTAGAACAATCACTGGCTATTAGAACTGTCATTTTCTGATATTAGAAATATGGTACAATCACATCACTTTCACCTCTAATCCAATTTAAGTCATCTCTTTCCAGCTTAATCCTGACACAGGAATTCCCTCGACCAACTGTGGGGAAGGAAGGGTGGATGAATTATTTATTTTTGTTGTTGTTCTTCCTCCATTTCATTCTTACACTCTCTTTTCCCCCCGAGCTGAAGTCTATAAGTCCTCCAGGGTTGGGATGCGAGGAAGAAACAGAAGGAAAGGAGCAAGTTATCTCCTGCCTGGGGCTCCAGTAATCTGGCACACTGCCCTTTATTTCAGATGCCCAGTCACCAGCTCTTTTTGTAATGGGATGCTTCTTGAGTATAATCTGAAAGTGGGGAGGCAAAAAGCTCAACAAGTTCCTCAGCTAACGAGCTCCTTAAAAGCTCCATTATTTCATCCACTTTATTTAGACTGGTGATAGACAAGGTAAAGACATGTTTAGATTTATCTCCTCACGTCTGGGTGGGAGTGTCTGGCACCTCTATTTAGAATGTGTGAAGATATATCACCTGCTGTCCTCAATTTCAGGACCTCAGCCAAGACTCTAAGACAACTGAAACCTCCTGTTAAATATCCTGCTCCTTTTACATTTGCAGAATGTTTACTCTTTGTAGCACATGTATATATCGATGGCAACAGGCTGCATTAGACAAGCCAGGGATTTGGACCTTGACACAGCTGACATCAAAACAAACGTTAACATTTATTTAAACTATGGGAATATTAGTTCCTTTATCTACAAGATGAGGGAGATAGAGCATACTTTTCAAGATTACTTTGTATAGCATCATGCTTGGCATGTACCAGATTATCAAAAAGTGTGAGTCGCCATCTTCCATACTGGATCCTAATAGCAACTCTGAGTAGGCATGGCAAGAATTGTTTGAGAAACAGAATGTTTGGGCACAGGAGAATTATTGCACTTGAGTGAAAGACCAATTTTGAGGATCTTTAAGATCGTATAAGAAGGTTTTAACTTTCTTTGCTAGGAAGAGAGAATTTAACCTAGGAAGGAGAATTTAAAATATAGCAGCATGGTTCCAAGTCATGCTTGAACCTCAAAATCATCTTGCTGTCCACCTCTCCTCAATTTGTCTAGCAAGGACCCACAACTGGTCCATTTTCAGTACCTATAATAAGAATGATAATATTAATAGCCAATACTTATTAAGCACTTCACATGTATCAGGCATTGTGCTAAGCAGTTTAATTACATTGTTGCATTATGTTTTCACAACCTTATTTCACAATTGTGAAAATTTTGAGTTTGGAAAAGTGAACAGTGCAGTGGAAGTCTCACCTCCAGTCCCTGGTGGGGATGGGTCAAGAACTCTGCAGTCAATGCCAAAGGCCGTGTGTGGGTCCACTGCCTCCCAGTCATTTCCTGAACATATCCACAGAAACTT
This sequence comes from Oryx dammah, assembly GCF_014754425.2. Taxonomy (NCBI): domain Eukaryota; kingdom Metazoa; phylum Chordata; class Mammalia; order Artiodactyla; family Bovidae; genus Oryx; species Oryx dammah. Next base: position 15,177,300 of record NW_024070196.1, read on the forward strand.
TGCTAATCACTGAGGAAAGAGCTTTAATGATAACAGAGTGATCCATTCGTCCATCCTAAGTCACTTCAGTCATATCTGACTCTTTGTGATATTTTAAGTTTTTTAAAATTATATTCATATGTGTAATTTTGCATATTTAAATCATTTCCATTTTTAGTGGTCTTTTATTTTATTCTTTTTTTTGGGGGGGCTGATATTTTTTTTTTTTTACTCTTCTCCTCCATCTTCAACACGAATCACTGTATTAACCACCAACAAAAGCATGGTAATTCCTGGTGGCGTCCTAATAGTGATTCTTCCAAGTTTCCATTTTAGATGCTACTAGAATAATATAAATATGTTTATGTGATTTGCAATCATTTATATGTATATTTGTAATCACTTATATTGTAAATAATTTTTTTTTGTACATTTGTATGTCCCTTTGTTTCCCGATTCAACCATACAGTATGGTGTAGGGAAGAAAAAACTTTTTACTCCACCCATCTTGGGTTCATTGCCTATGTGTGGATGCTCAGTCTCTCAATCGTGTCTGATTCTTTGAGACCCAATGGACTGGAAGGGTCCTGTAGCCTGCCAGGCTCCTCTATCCATGGGATTTTACAGGCAAGAATACTGGAGTGGGTTTCTTTAAATTAGACTGACAAAACAACATACTAAGAACAGAAAAGCAGTTTATTAACATATTCCATTCACTTTACATGGAAGAAATCTTAGTGATAAGTAACTCAAGGGGATTGCCAGAATTTGAACTTAGACGGCATCCTATCAAAGCAAAATAATTTTGTGGAGAAGGGAGAAGACAAAGGAAAAGGACTGAACTTCTAGGGGTGGCAAACTGAAGGAAGACAAATTTATGGGGAAGCTCATGATAGATAAGTCTAGTTAGTGAGATGTGTTTGTATAGACTCTTCTGTGTGATCTTATCTCCAGTGATAAAATTAGTATTCCCTTCCTGGTGTGAGAAGTAGGGAGGTGACATCTTCACTAGAGGAGTGCATATTCTGCTTTCAGGTGGGAAAACAGAGAACTTCTCTTCTTCAGCTCAACATAATCTGTATGCAAAGTGGCGTTTTACGGGGTGGCATGTTCTGCTGCTCTTCAGCGGAAATGCTTCTAGGTCAATTGGTAAACCTCTAATTCACTCTCCTTAATAGCTGAATAATATCCCGTTGTGTGATATGTCATCATCCACTCGGCCATTTCCCTATATATGGGTGCTCATTTAACAAGGCTTCTGTTGTTTGTTTCTGTGTTTATTTTTGGTCAGAGTGAACAAAAAAGCAATAATCATCCCATCGTGGTGGTGGTGTAGTCGCTAAGTTGCGTCTGACTCTTTGGGACTGTAGCCCGCCAGGCTCCTCTGTCCATGGCATTTTCCAGGCAAGAATACTGGAGTGGGTTGCCATTTCCTACTCCAGGGGATCTTCCCAACCCAGAAATCGAACCTGTGTCTCCTGCTTTGCAGGCAGATTCTTTACCATTGGGCCACCAGGGAAGCCCTAATCATCAGGTACATAAGTGTTAATGAATTGGGGCTTTTATTCTATGGAGCACATTCCCAGGAGTGGGGACAGCAAATGCATTTATAATTCTAATAGATGTTGCTGTATTGCTTTCAAAAGAGCCTGTAACACTTTGGACTTCCAGGAATAGGGTAGAGGGCCTTTTTCTCCCACATCCCTGTCATTATTTGGTGTGATAGCTTTTTTTCTTTTAATCTTCAGAAGTCTATTAGGTTTAAAGTGATATTTCATTGTGCTTTATTTGCATTTCCCCAGGGATGGGTAGATTTAAGCATTTTTTCCTTAATTGCCCTTTCATAGACTTTTGCTCTTATTTTATTCAGCTGCTTGTCTTTTTCCCATTAATTTTAATACTTTTAATACATTTGTAGATTATAGATAATTAATCCTTTTCATCTACCATTTGCTTGGCATTTGTCTACTGACTTGTTTGCCTGATTATAGTTTTCATATAATCAGATATATGAATCCTTTGTAGGATTCCAATGTGGAACTTTTTATAATTAAGTTTGTAAGTAATCAGGAATTTAGTTTTGCATATGATATGAAATCTTCCCTGGGTTGGGAATATCCCCTAGGCTTCCCTGGTGACTCAAATGGTAAATATTCTGCCTGCAATGAGGGAGATCTGGGTTCAATCCCTGGGTTGGGAAGATCCCCTGGAAGAAAACATAGGAACCCACTCTAGTATTCTTGCCTGGAGATTCCCCATGGACAGAGGAGCCTGGGGGGCTACAGGCCATGGGGTTGCAAGAGTCAGACACAACTGAGCAACTAAGCACAGCACATGATATAAAATAGAGATAAATAATTATATTTTTAGGTAACTAATTGTGCCCACATTTATTTAATAATCTACTGTTTCTCTAATAGTCTATATAGCAAGATCCATTTCTATACTCTCATTCCATTGATCTAGTTTTGTTCTTTACCAGGTCATATTAAATATGGTAGTAATACACTGGCTTTATCATAAGTTCTTAAGGCCCCATCACTGTTCTTGTTACATGATTTCATTAGGTGTAGGTGGACATCTATTTCTCTTATAATTCACAAATTATTTTATTGAATTCTATTTAAATTCCTGTTGAGATTTGATTTGTAATTCCACTAAATGTATGTGCTAACTTGGGAGGGAAATGGTCATTTTCATGATATTATGTCTTCGCACCCAAAGACCTTCCTATTTGGCTCAGATTTTTGTTACTGTCTTCTGGAGAAGGAAATGGCAACCCATTCCAGTACTCTTGCCTGGAAAACTCTATGGACAGAGGAGCCTGGTAGGCTACTGTCCATGGGGTCACAAAGAGTCAGACACGACTGAGCGACTTCACTTCACTTTCTAGTACAATAGTCGACTCACATGGTAAAGAATTTGCCTGCAATATGGGAGACCCAGGTTCGATCCCTGGGTTGGGAAGATGCCCTGGAGAAGGGAATAGCAACCCACTCTAGTATTCTTGCCTGGAAAATCCCATGACAGAGGAGCCTGGTGGGCAAAGGATTTCATGGACTCAAAAGAGTTGGACATACTGAATGACAAATACTTTTACTTTCAATACAATTGTATGTTCTTCTTCCTATATCATGTCTTATGCCATTTTATTACTTTTCTCTGTATTTTGTAATGTTTATATATATATATTATAAATGGTATAATTTTCCATTTTTTAAGTTTATTATTGCTAGAGAAGATAAAGGCTAAAGGCTGTTTTTTATATGTTGCTTCAAAATACCCTGTGTTCCTGTTTTATCATTAACAACGACCTTCACTTTCTCAGAACCCATAATCAGAGCATAAGACATAACTATTTCAGCCCACTCTATTCTTTGTTCAACTTACCTTCCCTCATCTTAAATGCCAGTCCAATTATTTGGTTACAGTGTTTTTCTAAGTATTTTCTTCATATATAGTGTATGGATGGTTACTGTCATTTCTCAAATACTGTTTTTTACCCTAATGGGTGATGAATATTGTGGTTGGTGAAAGGATTCTAGTTTTGCCAAGCTTGCCTTTCAGTTAGTTCTAAATTTTATTCTTCTGTCCATGAGATTCTTATGAGAAATCTCATACTGTTCTGGTTTTGTTTTCTGTTTGCTAGCTGGTTCCTTGTTGTTTTAAGCTCATACATTATTTTGTTTGTTTTCAGCCTTCTGAATTTTTAATTGGATAGGCCTAGGAATATATATTTTCTTAGCAATAAAGTCTGGAACTTGGTAAGGCGTTTGAAATGACCTTTTAAATTATTCTTCATCTCAGAAAACTTATCTTCTGCTACAGTTCAGTTATCATTTTGCCTTCTTCTGTTCTTTCCCTAATATTTCTGTCATTTGAATATTAGGTTGTATCTCTTCTCCAAATCTCATATCTGTTATTTTTTCCCTTATATTTTCCATTTCAGTGTTTGTTTGCGTATTTTGCTCTGAATTTTGTAATGCAACTCTTGATCTTCCAAGCTACAGTTCGTAGCTACAGTTGTAGTCCAGGTGATGATAACCCACTCTTTCATTCTATTTAATGAAATCTTTAGTTTGGAGATCAACTTTGATAACTCTGTGTGTGTGTGTGTGTGTGTGTGTATATACACACACCCAGATGCATCCATAAACTTTCCTGAGCTTAGCTAAATTTTATTCAGATATCCATTTATCTTTTCCAGAAGTTCTAATTTTCCATTTACTCTAATTTTCTCTTGTCTCTTGTCTCTCCTATTTCCTAAAGTGGAGTGTAAGTTTCCTTCATTATATCATTGTGACTCAGGTTTTCTTATCAGGATATTCTACGGAAGGTGGGAGGCATTGCAGTTTCTACATCTTTGGGTCTGTGACATAGGAGTCAACAGCTATCAGTTCCTAGATGAACTACTGGAATTTAGCAGGCATGTTGGTTAATGTGATTAGGCCATTTGTATTTACTAATTGGTGCTTTTCTAAGTTACCCCTTACAGATACTGGGGAGATAGACACTATATATATTTTATTGTGGCAGGGGAGGAACTCTACAAAAGCCTAAGTGATATCATGAAATCTACTTCTTAGCAGAATTTTAAGTGCACAGTACAGTGACTATAAGTAAAATACTATACAATAGATCTCTATAACATTTTTATTTTGCATAACTGAAGGTTAATACCCATTAAACAGTAACTCCCCATTTTTTCCTCCCCCCGGCCTCTGGCAGCCATGATTCTGTTTACTGCTTCTGTGAGCTTGTTTAAGATAGTTCATACCCATGGAACCTTGCAGTATTTTTTCTTTATGGCTGGTTTATTTCACTTAACACAATGTTCTCAAGGTTCATCTGTGTTGTTGAACTATGTTGTTCATCTGTGTTGTTATGACATGGTTTTCTTCTTGTTAAGAATCTTAAGGAAGTGTTTGCATACTAATGTTCATTGCAGCATCCATCCCTGGATGAATGGAGTAAAGATACGGGGTATACACAGGTAATGGAATGTGTCGTGCGTGGTAGTCACTCAGTCCTGTCCTGCTCTTTGCGACCCTTTGGACTGTAGCCCACCAGACTCCTCTGTCCATGGGATTTTCATGCAAGAATACTGGAGTGGATTGTCACTTTCCTTCTCTGGGGCATCTTCCTGACTCAGGGATTGAACCCATGTCTCCTGTGTTGCAGGTGGATTATTTGTCTACAGATACACTGGAGAAGCCTAACAATGGAATACTATTCAGCTTTAAAAAAAGAAAGCACTATATTTCTTTTTTTTTTTTAAAGACTTCATTTTTAAGAGCAGTTTTAGGTTCCTAACGTAATTGAGAAGAAGGTACAGAGATTGCCCATATGTCCTCTACCTTCTCACACACACAGCTTCCCCTGTTGTCAGTGTTGTTCAGCATCATGGTGCATTTGTTACCAAGCGTGAACCAACACTAACACATTATCATCACCCCAATCCCCTAGCTTACCTTTGAGTACACTCTTGTTATTGTCCATTATGAGTTTGGACAAATGTATTAGGAGTTATGTTCATCATAATAGTATTATACAGAGTAGTTTAACTGTCCTAAAAACCTTCTGAGCTCTGCCTATTCACCTCTTGGTCCCTCTGCCTCCTGTGACAACCACTAATGTTTTTATTGGCTGCATTGTTTGCTTTTTCCAGAAAGTGGTGTAGTTAGAATCCTCCAGCATGTGGGCATTTCTAAATTGGGTTCTTTCACGGAAAAACATGTATTTAAAAATTGCTTCATGGCTTGATAACTCATTTTATTTAGCATTGAATAATATTCCGCTGTGTGAATATACCACAGTTTATCCCCTCATCTGTAGAAGGACATGTTGGTTGCTTCCAAGTTTTGGCAATTATGAACAGAGCTTCTGTAATGTTTGTGAATGGGTTTTTGTATGGATAGAAGTTTTTAGTTCCTTTGGGTGAAAAATAAGGAGTATTTGGGTCAAATGGTAAGAGTATGTTTAATTTTGATAAGAAAATTCCAAACTGTTTTCCCAAGTGGTGTACCATTTTGCATTCCTGCTATGAATGTATGAGAGATTTCCTTTTGTCCCACATTCTTGCCAGCATTTGGTGTTGTCTGTATTCTAGATTTTGACCATTCTAATAAGTATGTAGTGATATCTTATTGCCATTTTATTTTGCATTTCCCAAGTGACGTAAAATGTGTGCCATCTTTTATGTGATTCTTTGCCCTCTGTATATCTTCTTTGGTGAGGTGTCTGGTCAGATCTTTTACCCATATTTTAATTAAGTTGACTTATTGTTTCAAGAATTCTTTATATATTTTGGGTAATAGTTCTTTATATATTTTGGGTAATA